>NC_038249.2:1003570-1242451 GCF_000004515.6 Glycine max | reverse complement strand
CGCTCAGTCTTAGAAGATCAAAAGTGCTTGGGGGCCTGTATACTGAATAGGTATTCAGTCAAGGGAGATCAACACCTATTCGATCCTCTAATGGACTAAGGTGTCGCATAGGGTATTCGACCGATTATAACTAAACACCCATTAAGACCTCCTCTCGCCACCAACGAAGATGGGATTAATAAGTCATTAAGATAAACTAAAGGCTTAGGCCATCTAATCTAACTTAGAACGAAATTACCAAGATGATAATCCGCCTACCAAGGCCCAAAAAGGTTTGCATAAATAGAGCTAGATCCCAGGTTTGTATAAATCTGATTCTAGGCATAAGAGGATGAGTAGAAAGAGTGTTAGCAAATAGAGTGTTCCTAACATTTTTCTTCAAGTGATATATTTTATTATATTAAGTGAATGACATGATTTTAATAAATCTCTAAAAGGTGCATCATATTTTTTATTCAATTTACTAATATGTTACTATCTATCATTTAATTTACACCTCGAAAACTATTCACACACAAATATCTATATATAAGGACACCACTAAAAAATAGCAAATATACACAATTTTATAGAATTTTATTTTTCACAACTTCCTCTTTACTTGCTTTTTCTGTCTTTCTTTATATTCCTTTCTCATCTTATTTCTCATTAGATTTCACATTTTATCTCCCTCTACTCTTCATGTTTCTCTTATCGCTAAATATGATACACCTCCCAAATAATATACAACAATCTTTTTCAACAATTTTTAACGATTCTCTGTTTTTTTCCTAAATTTCATTAAATAAAAAATATCATTTCATTGTTTGAAGCAAAAAATACATTATTCTTATTATTCTCAGGTTAATTTTACTTTAATAAGAAATGAGTGCCAATTATGTTTTTAAAACTCTAAATATGATATCTAAATAAAATAGAGATTTCTTATCATTTGAATTGCTATAATGAATTTTAAAACTAAATATATTTTCTCTAACTGCAATTTTATAGTCTTGTATTTTTTTGTTTAATTTATATAAATTTGGTTTTATGGTATATGGCTAATTATTATGATTATTTTATTTGTTTGTTAAATTTAATATATTAATTTCAAAATTATAATTTAGTTTTCGTATTTAGCCCTTCAAAGGAAATGTTTAACTATGTTCATATCATCTATAATCAACAAAATATCATCATTTTAGATTAAAACTTAAATATATTTATGTTCTTTATTCACATGCTAACTTTTAGTTTTAATTCCATTATAATTTAAGTTTTAATTTGTGTTTTTTTATCTTCTTAAAAAAAACAAACACGACTATTATTAGATATCCATTACAAGCTGATATGTCACAATTAACTAAAAAAAATTTCACATTAATTTATGAATAGAACCTTTAGAAGAAAAAAAACTAACCACCAAAAAATGATACCTTTTAATCACATCATATATTAATTTGAATAAAATAAATATAAAATTAAACAATAATTATAATCCATTAATAAAAATTCTATAGATTTTTCTACTATATATTTGTGTATTTTTTAAAATTTTTGGGTTACTCCTAGTCATGGACCACCGCCCCTCAAATCAAGGCCCTAGGTTGACCTTGTTAGGGGATATGCTAGGTGCACCCAGCAATATTGCTGGTGCACCCAGCAATTTTAGTGAATGGCCATTTTGCCCTTTAAGTTAAAAATTTAAAAACGCGCTCCTCTTCTCGGAAGACCACTGCTGCTTCTTTTCTTCTTCCATTCCTGTTGATCCTCCGTGACACCGCGAGCCAAGCTTTCGTCTTCTTCCGGACACCACGAGCCAAGCTTCTTCTTCTTCTCCGTCTTCTCTGCGAACAGCCTTCGAGGTTAGTCTCCCTAACTCTCCATTGCTTTTACTATCCAGTATTGATTCAGCAGTGTAACCTTAGGATAGTAACCTTAGGGTAGTAACCTTAGGGTAGAAGACGAGAGGGGAGAAGATTAGAGTACGCCGGAAAAAATGGTGAAAAAGGATGACAGCGGTGTCTTCCAGAAGACCCGTTAGGGGTTCTTCCGGAAGTTCTGGAAGAACATTTTCCGGAAAGTTTCCGGAAGAAGTGTTCTTCTGGAAGTAACCAAACGTCTTCCGGAAGACTCCCGGAAAACCTCTTCCGGGAACTTTCCGGAAGAAGTGATTCATCCGGAAGAATTCCGGAAGACGCGCTCTTCCGGAAGAACTTTCAAATTTCCGGAAGAACCACTTCTTCCGGAAGTGGTTTTTTTGTTTTTTTTTTTTTGCTTTTTTATTTTTAAAATTTTTTTAAACAGAAATTGTTTTGTTTTTTTTTAAATGAATTATTGTATTTATTTTGGTTATTTTGTTTTTTAGATTTTATGAAAAATGAGGTTTGGGTTTTTGATGTCATGTTTTTTTTTTATAATTTAAATTGTGTATTTTTACTAAATATTAATTTGTAAATTATTTTTTTTATAAAAGTAGTTGTGTTTGTTTTTGTTTATTGTTTATTTTTTAAAATTAGTGTTTTTTCTTTAAAAATGAAGTTGTCTATTTTTATAATTAAAGTTGTGTGTTTTGGAAGTTTTATAAAAATACTAATTTTTTATAATTAATTAGTTTTTTTTATTATAAATGAAGTATTTTATTTTCTAAAAAAATTGTGGATGTTTACTAAATAATTTTTTTTACATTAGTTGTTTAATTTTTTTTTAAAATTAAGTTGTGGATGTTTAGTAATGAATTATTTTTATATTAGTTGTGTTTTTTTTTATAAATGAAGTTGTTTATTTTTTAAAAAAAAAATTAACTTGTGGATGTTTACTAAGTAATTTAGTTGTGTTTTTTTTAGAAATGAAGTTTCTTATTTTCTTTTTTAAATTAAGAGTTGGATGTTTACTAATTAATTTTTTTTACATTAGTTGTGTTTTTTTTTATAAATGAAGTTGTTTAATTTTAAAAAAAATTAAGTTGTGGATGTTTAGTAATGAATTATTTTTATATTAGTTGTGTTTTTTTTTATAAATGAAGTTGTTTAATTTTTTTAAAAAAAATTAAGGTGTGCATGTTTATTAATAAATTTTTTTTACATTAGTTGTTTTTTTATATAAATGAAGTTGTTTAATTTTTTTTAAAAAAAATTAGGTTGTGTATGTGTGAAAATAATTTGATTTAAGTTAGTCTTATTTGTTTATAAATAAAGTTGTTTTTTTATAAAGAAAATTGTGTATATTTTGACCGAAAAAAATACGTGTTCGACATGATTTACAGATCATGGCCAGAACACGAGGTTTAGGTCGTGCCATAGGTAGAGTTGTAGGCAGAGATAGAGCTGCTGACGAGGATGTTGGCGATGTTCCCGAGAGGCGTAGGCCTACTGCCTCAGCCCGTAAGCTACGCGTTCATCAGATGACTACGGAGGGACGTGATATGGCTGAGGACGTCGCTGACATGACTGATGATGTCCCTGAGCAGCCTACGGAGGCAACTGAGATGCATGCGGACGCACAGGGTGCTGATAGTGGTGAGGGGTCAGATGGTGATGATGCTGCAGAGGGATTCCCTGGTGGTCCACGTGACCCGTCAGTGCTCACATCATTTGCCGAGCATGTTGCACATGCCGTGTGGAGTGGACAGGTATTTTAATTTGTTAATTATTTGTCATTGTTTATTTATTTGTTTATGATTAATTTTTTTTAATAATTGTATAATTTGTACTTCAAATCAGGAACGTCCTGATTTGAAGTTAGTGTCACATGGGAGGAAGGTGACACTGATTGGGAGGCCAGTGCCTGAGATTGAAGGCCTGGTGGCTGCCACAGGATTAAGTCCATTGATAGATTGTTCAGTTATTACTGGCGATCCTGGACTTATATCCGCATTTGTGGAGAGGTGGCACAGTGAGACTAGCACCTTCCACCTTCCTATAGGAGAGCTGACGATCACATTGGATGATGTGTCATCCATCCTACATTTGCCCATCACTGGCGCCTTGCACAGTTTCCACGCTCTTTCTACGGAGGAGGCCAGATTCTTGCTTACAGAGTTGCTAGAAGTGTCTGCCGAGGAGGCCAGAGCCGAGACAGCACTCACACGTGGAGCATATGTACGATTAGGATGGGTTCGTGACATTTATGAGACCAGATGTCAGGCCCGGCGGTGGATTGTCGCAGCTCGCGCTTATCTGCTGCACCTTGTCGGTTGCACTCTTTTTGCTAATAAGAGTGCAACATACGTGCATGTGGTCCACCTTGACGCTTTCCGGGACCTCGCTTATAGTGGTGGTTACGCTTGGGGGGTTGCCGCGCTGGTTCATATGTATGACCAGTTAGATGAGGCTTGTAGGACCACCACCCGACAGCTTGCGGGGTACTTGACGCTACTTCAGGTAAATTTTGTGTTTATTAATATGTTAGGTTCGATTATGATTTAAACATGTTTTTATGTTATGTTAACCTCAATTATTGTGTAGTGCTGGATCTATGAGCACTTCCCTAGTGTGCACCAGTGCGTGACTAACGATACATACCAGGAGACGTCCCCACGTGCTTCCCGGTGGTTGACGTCGAAGGCGCACATAAAGGGCATCACAGGAGCACCGTACAGGGCACATTGTGATGGTTTGACCGTCACAGATGTGTCCTGGTTGTCGTACACTGAGCATCGGGGGGTTAGGGCGTTTCAGGAGATTTCATCGTTCCAGGGTTAGCTCAGATGGGGTCCTATGATCGTCATACTTCGACCGGAGAGGGTGGTACGCCAGTTCGGTTACATCCAGAGCATCCCTCCGCCGCCTGTTAGTGCATGATTGTCACACGATCAGATAGATGACAGGTGGATGGAGTTTGCGGATCACTTACTACCTGCGGGTCAGCTTTGTCTAGTGCCTGGGCAGGTATCTGCGGATTACATGGAGTGGTTTTTTCGCATATTTCACCCTTTCATGACACCGACCCAGGCAGGTGACCAGCAGAGGGATGCACCAACTGCAGACCCTGAGGACTACACACCGTCGCCCAACCCCCAGGTTTCAGTGGCATTTGACCCCCCTCCACATGTGGTAAGATTATTTGTGCGTTTAATGTTTTATGAGTTGTTGTTTATTTTAAATTTCATAATAAATGTTTTTAATGACTTTGACAGGATGATTACGAGGGATATGTGGCGATTGCACAGAGGTTGGAGCGTGTGCTCAACCTTAGGATAGTCACTGCAGGCACAGAGTTATATGACATTATGCAGGACCGCCTGACGATCGCGAGAGGGGGACCAGTGCTGATGGGACGGTCAGGGCTCGTCAGAGACGCCGCACGGACCATTGATCATTGTATTTATTTTTTGTGTTGTAGTTGACATGAATATTTGTAATTATTACAGTTTTTGTTTAATATAGTTGACGTGTTTTGCACAGTTTATTATTTTATAATATAGTTTATTATTCCGATTGTTTGTTGTCCTTAAGCGAAGTTTACGGTTGTTTTAAATTTATATTTTAAAAAAAGGGAACCTATAATCATGAGTTTTGTTTGTAAGAATTACATAAAAAATAAAAGTTTTTAAAATCATTAATAATTCATAATTCATAATTTACACCATTAATATATAAGGTTGTACCAAAAACTAAATATTTTTAAAAAATTACATGACAATGAAATTGCCATATAAGATACTACAAGGTTGACTTTAAAAAAATTCATGTTCAAGTACCCATGTGTGGGATTTTTTTGCGTGGGTGTGCCAGTGTCGTGAGACAATGGAGGGCGGCCAGTTGTCATGTTTGGACGTCAAAGAACCCAAAAAAAATAGTCCCGTTCCCCGGTTCCATCAACTAACACGTCAAAACAAAGCCTCAAAATCCAAAAAAAATAGGAAATGGACCCTTTTTCAATGTTCAAGTACCCATGTTTGGGATTTTTTTGCGTAGGTGTGCCAGTGCCGTGAGACAATGGAGAGTGGTCATTTGTCATGTTAGGATGTCAAAGAACACAAAAAAAATAGTCCCGATCCCCGGTTCCATCAACTAACTCGTCAAAACAAAGCCTGAAAATCCAAAAAAATAGAAAATGAACCCTTTTTCCATGTTCAAGTACCCATGTTTGGGATTTTTTTGCGTGGGTGTGCCAGTGCCATGAGACAATGGAGGGCAGCCATTTGTCATGTTTTGACGTCAAAGAACCCAAAAAAATAGTCCCGTTCCCCGGTTCCATCAACTAACACGTCAAAACAAAGCCTGAAAATCCAAAAAAATAGGAAATGAACCCTTTTTCCATGTTCAAGTACCCATGTTTAGGATTTTTTTGTGTGGGTGTGCCAGTGCCGTGAAAATATGGAGGGTGGCCATTTGTCATGTGTGGACGTCAATGAACCCAAGAAAAATAGTCTCGTTCCCCGGTTCCGTCAACTAACACGTCAAAACAAAGTCTGAAAATCCAAAAAAATAGGAAATGAACCCTTTTTTCCACGTTCAAGTACCCATGTTTGGGATTTTTTTGCGTGGGTGTGCCAGTGCCCTGAGACAATGGAGGGCGGCCAATTGTCATGTTTGGACATCAAAGAACCCAAAAAAAATAGACCCGTTCCCCGGTTCGGTCAACTAACACGTCAAAACAAAGCCTGAATATCCAAAAAAATAGGAAATGAACCCTTTTTCCATGTTCAAGTACCCATGTTTGGGATTTTTTTGCGTGGGTGTGCCAGTGCCCTGAGACAATGGAGGGTGGCCATTTCTCATGTTTGGACGTCAAAGAACCCAAAAAAAATAGTCTCGTTCCCCGTTTCCGTCAACTTACACGTCAAAACAAAGCCTGAAAATCCAAAAAAATAGGAAATGAACCCTTTTTCCATGTTCAAGTACCCATGTTTGGGATTTTTTTGTGTGGGTGTGCCAGTGCCCTGAGACAATGGAGGGCGGCCATTTCTAATGTTTGGACATCAAAGAACCCAAAAAAAATAGTCCCGTTCCTCGGTTCCGTCAACTAACACGTGAAAACAAAGCCTCAAAATCCAAAAAAATAGGAAATGGACCCTTTTTCCATGTTCAAGTACCCATGTTTGGGATTTTTTTGCGTGGGTGTGCCAGTGCCCTGAGACAATGGAGGGCAGCCATTTCTCATGTTTCGACGTCAAAGAACCCAAAAAAATAGTCCCGTTCCCCGGTTCCGTCAACTAACACGTCAAAACAAAGCCTGAAAATCCAAAAAAATAGGAAATGAACCCTTTTTCCATGTTCAAGTACCCATGTTTGGGATTTTTTTGTGTGGGTGTGCCAGTGCCGTGAAACAATGGAGGGCGGCCATTTGTCATGTGTGGATGTCAAAGAACCCAAAAAAAATAGTCCCGTTCCCCGGTTCCGTCAACTAACACGTCAAAACAAAGTCTTAAAATCCAAAAAAATAGGAAATGAACCCTTTTTCCATGTTCAAGTACCCATGTTTGGGATTTTTTTGCGTGGGTGTGCCAGTGCCCTGAGACAATGGAGGGCGGCCATTTGTCATGTTTGGACATCAAAGAACCCAAACAAAATAGTCCTGTTCCCCGGTTCCGTCAACTAACACGTCAAAATAAAGCCTGAATATCCAAAAAAATAGGAAATGAACCCTTTTTCCATGTTCAAGTACCCATGTTTGGGATTTTTTTGCGTGGGTGTGCCAGTGCCCTGAGACAATGGAGGGCGGCCATTTGTCATGTTTGGACATCAAAGAACCCAAAAAAAATAGTCTCGTTGCCCGGTTCCGACAACTAACACGTCAAAACAAAGTCTGAAAATCCAAAAAAATAGGAAATGAACCCTTTTTCCATGTTCAAGTACCCATGTTTGGGATTTTTTTGCGTGGGTGTGCCAGTGCCCTGAGACAATGGAGGGCGGCCATTTCTCATGTTTCAACGTCAAAGAACCCAAAAAAAATAGTCTCGTTCCCCGGTTCCGTCAACTAACACGTCAAAACAAAGCCTGAAAATCCAAAAAATAGGAAATGAACCCTTTTTCCATGTTCAAGTACCCATGTTTGGGATTTTTTTGCGTGGGTGTGCCAGTGCCCTGAGTCAATGGAGGGTGGCCATTTCTCATGTTTGGACGTCAAAGAACCCAAAAAAAATAGTCCTGTTCCCCGGTTCCGTCAACTAACACATCAAAACAAAGCCTGAAAATCCAAAAAAATAGGAAATGAACCCTTTTTCCATGTTCAAGTACCCATGTTTGGAATTTTTTTGCGTGGGTGTGCCAGTGCTCTGAGACAATGGAGGGCAGCCATTTCTCATGTTTGGACGTCAAAGAACCTAAACAAAATAGTCCCGTTCCCCGGTTCCGTCAACTAACACGTCAAAACAAAGCCTGAAAATCCAAAAAAATAGGAAATGAACCCTTTTTCCATGTTCAAGTACCCATGTTTGGGATTTTTTTGTGTGGGTGTGCCAGTGCCCTGAGACAATGGAGGGCGGCCATTTCTCATGTTTGGACGTCAAAGAACTCAAAAAAATAGTCCCGTTCCCCGGTTCCGTCAACTAACACGTGAAAACAAAGCCTCAAAATCCAAAAAAATAGGAAATGGACCCTTTTTCCATGTTCAGGTACCCATGTTTGGGATTTTTTTGCCTGGGTGTGCCAGTGCCCTGAGACAATGGAGGGTGGCCATTCCTCATGTTTGGACGTCAAAGAACCCAAAAAAAATAGTCCCGTTCCCCGGTTCCGTCAACTAACACGTCAAAACAAAGCCTGAAAATCCAAAAAAATAGGAAATGAACCCTTTTTCCATGTTCAAGTACCCATGTTTGGGATTTTTTTGCGTGGGTGTGCCAGTGCTGTGAGACAATGGAGGGCGGCCATTTCTCATGTTTGGACGTCAAGGAACCCAAAAAAAATAGTCCCGTTCCCCGTTTCCGTCAACTAACACGTCAAAACAAAGCCTCAAAATCCAAAAAAATAGGAAATGGACCCTTTTAACAATTAATTTTTTGGACCACTGAAACAACACATTCAACTTTATTATGGGAATTAAACACGCCGTAAATAGATAAAGGTTACATCAACGAAAAAACAAAAAATTAAACATCACATTCAGTTGTTTAGCAACGTCCCACTGACCTTGTCTTCAACATATTTAGTAAAGACAGCTAAAATTTCTATTGGTCCATATTTTTTCCAGTAGTTAGATTGTACTAACACCTTCAGCAGTTCTTCGTTGGTGATCAGCTCATTTATTTCATATTTTATAACCGTATCTGAATACTCAAATCGAGCTGGTTGGCGGAAAAACAATCGTCTTACCGTTTGTGATTCGTGAATTCCAAGAGGGGGAATCCTTTTAGGTGCAACTTGCTTGATTAAATTCTTCAGTTCATCGATGGTACATGTTGAAGGAATTTGAAATTTCTTAGGATTTTTTCCTGTGAACGCGCATCCAACAAATTTGTTCTGCGGTAGCATGTTCCATTTCCCGTTGTAATACAGGATCGCGTCATGAATACGAGGCATAGTGCGTTCAAGTAAGTTTATTATTCCATCTGGTGTTCTTCCAACGGTGCATAATAACTCAATCGAACCAACACAAGAAAATTGATCATTACACATTAACATTGTGTTGACATCGTCATCATTTATCAATTTGATACACTCAAAGCGAATTTGGTTACCTGTATCGGTGAATGGCTTCCGGTAGTGAATTTCATCCAAAAATTGTTTGTCGGATAGCTGAAGGGTATTGTGTATTCTGGTTTTTAGGCTTGCAAAATCACACCTATTTGGTACTCGAATGGGCACCGGAGTTGAAGTTTGGAAGTAAACCCCAGTATCATTGTGAATAATTGATCCAGTTGGATAAATGAAAGCCAACCTTGAGTTGACAATCGTCTGACTGCTAGTTTCTCCTAGAAATGCCATAATTTGTGTATCAGTTGGGAGATTATTTGAAAGCAAGATAATGTGTGATTTAGTAGCCTAGTCTGCCATATATATAGATGGTTGTGACCGAGCCTTTGTTTAACTTTGTTTACAAAAAAATAGACACGCGTAAATGTGTAGTCAAGTCAGCCAATGTGTTGTCGCTAATGTGTAGTCAAGTCAGCCAATGTGTTGTCGAGCGACTGCTAGTTTCAGAATGTGTACTGAAGTCAGCCAATGTGTTGTCGCGCTCAAACTGTAATACGCATGCATGTCATTATGTGTTGTCAATTATGACAATGATGTATGCTGCACGCGTAAATGATTTTTGTTGGACCAACAATTTCCTTGCTTAACCAAACGAGTACTTGATAATATTAATTGGATAGTAACGGGTTACAACAAATTATATCGCATAATGAATACAATTACATAAACAATGCATGTTTAGTCTTCATTTAGGTCTACATAGTGTGTTTTGAATGACATCAAGCTTGTGTATTGCTGCATTCTACTAATATATGGAAATGCCCACTACTTTGCCTGAGAATAACAATTGCTTGACCACAACAGCGCTGGAGGCGGCAACAGACAATGGTCTTTCAAATAAACCTGTTGTACATGAACAAACATTATATCATGCGCTGACCGTGCCAAACGAACCAGCGAAGTCATTGCATAATTGTTACACTAACTATATTCAATGTACCTGAACAAAATGATTTCCAAACACGTGACCGACACATATGATGCGGTGGCCAGAAGAGTCAGGTGGTGGTTGACTTCTAAGAGGGAAAAATGTCATGCTTTGTTGTTGGGACAACGATACAAGGATTACGTTATACCGTGAAGCAATCACATATCCCATGTCTGTTATATCCATCCACTTGTCCACACTAACCTGAATGAACCAAACATACACATGTAAGTAATTTAAACATTGTTATTAAAAAAAATTAACCTAAAAACATACCTTTGAAAAGCCATCAACAAGTAGGGACAACTTTAATTGTTCAAATCTCTCTGTGCCACCGAAGAGGTTCATGTACTCATGCGACCACCTGCCAAGTTCTTTAAGCAATTCATTACGCACTAACGGCCACGAATCTTCCCCCATACCTAATAAAGCGGCAATGGACCGATATCCACAGTTACCGTCCGCTTTCACATCCACAACGTCACGAATGAAACCTTGAAAGAATGACGCAAATTGATCCAACATCGGGATGATCCTTGTTGGCTGACGCGGTTGAGAACATGATGCACTTCGCTTCACTGGAGAGTTGCTGCTTTGAACAGAATGAAAAGCATTAACATACTCCCAGTAAGACGGATCACGCTTTGTGGATGTTTGACTTCTTTTCATCGGTTTCTTAGGTGCACCTTTAGTGTTCACCTTTGACGGAGGAGGGCACATAGAGTTATGATCAGGGTATGCAATTTCTCGAAGTTTACTCTTCAGAGTTACTTTGCCAGCCACATCAAGTTCATCAAACCTTTTAGATATGACCTCTATTTCTTCCTTGATGGTGACTTCCGTCTCACATAACCCTTGGTCTGAAAAGCAAAGTCTCCTCCAAAAAAGATGGACTGACTCCAATGGGATGCTTCCAGCAGTATACCTAGAAAGCTCACATGCACAAGGAAGGTCGTGCGTGCTTCTCATCACACAACCACAAGAAGAGAGATTGTTGCCGAGATAACATAGACGGTCAATCTCAGAAGCAATCTGATTTAAAGCATCCCTCGAAACCATCCCAAGAAGCCTCTTGTATAAGGTTTTTTTATATACATGGCCAACCACATGCGTACTGGTTTCAAAGGATGCTTTAATTTCGACATGTTGCAGCGTGATCATGTTGTTCATGGCATCCCAAACACTACATAGGTCTCCAACGCTATTTTGTAGTACTCTTTTGAGAGCCCAATGAGCTGATTCAACCTTACATTTAAAATACACAACAAACATGAAAATATACAACAATTAAATACCATTTAATACTAATCGTTACTAACAAATAAAATTAGTTGTTAATACCTGTTTGTTGTTGTGTTGCCTAGGTGCATGACCTTATTCGTCCATGCTGTAATAAATTTTTCCTTGTGGGGGATAATCCATGTGTCGTTAACATAGTCAATGAACATCGGCCAAGGCGAACAAGCAACTTGAAACTTCTGATGTGACTCATGGAACTCGTGTTCGGACGGACAATCAACCAAAGTACCCCAGCTATCCATTACATAGTCCCACGCATTTTTTTCCCCGATTAAAGATTTGCACTTTGCCTTCACATTCTTATCGATATGAAACCTGCACAACAAATTAGTAGACTCAGGAAACACAGTTTTCACTGCATTCATCAGTGCTAGGTCTCTGTCAGTGACAATAACAAGAGGGAGGCGATTGTGTCTTAAAAATAGGCCTCGAAATCGTTCCAAAGCCCATACAATATTATTAACACGCTCAGCCTCCAGATATGCAAACCCAGCAGAGAATGTCATCGCCGTTGGTGTCACTCCAACAAAGTCAAGTAGTGGGAGTCTGTACCTGTTTGTTTTGTAGGTACTGTCTATAAAAAACACCAGATGACATGCATTGCATAACTTTACTGCATCTGGGTGACACCAAAACAGATCACGCACCACAACTTCATCCTTTAATCTATGCCAATGAATGTATTGATCACGTTCGAGAAGCTTTATTAGATGCTGCATTTCGGTATCAGCTCCTCTTATTGAAGAACGATATGCACTTCTTGCATTGTAAATTTGCTTTATCGTGGTGTAATTGTCGGTATTGTGTTCCTTCAACGTTAGCAAGATGTTTTTCGGTTTCACCATCGACTTTGTCATATCAGCAATAATTTTCTTTTCTTCCTTAGTCAATTGTCCGGCGTATGGATGTCCAACTAAGGACTTCGCCAATTCATGATTATGAATCCCACAAATCAACTTCACCATCCAACCTTCCCCTCCATGCACTGGTTTCCCACGAAGCCTGAAGGGACAACCACATTTCCTACTCCCGGTGTCTTTTCTAACGAATTCTTTATTTCTACACTTGTACGTACCACTCCTTTCACACCCAATTAACACAAATGAACTTTTTCCTCTGCTACCGGTCTCTGTGTCAGATCTCATAATCACTGCAACAAATCCATTTTCATGAGCAACTATTCGAGCCCATTGCAAAACATCATCTCGAGTAGCGAATACCTACAACGCAACCCTAACATATTAATTTTCATACAAACCATCAATTCAACCAATGACTCAAATTATCTATGATTACCTGAGATGTATTAAAAGCATTTGAACAATCGACATGTGGTTCATTCACTCCACATTCTTCTTGATTATCATAATCATAATCCATATGAACTTCTTGTGACATCGCAAAGTCATACCTCCATTGATCTTCGTCCATCTTAAGGACATATGCATCATACACAAGTACATTCAAATTATCATATAACCACATCCAAAAATTTACTACACCTTAAATAACAAACATATTAATAGCACATATGCATCATACACGACTATATTAAAATTATCATATAACCACATCGATAAATTGACTACTTATTAACTAACAACTAATACAAATATATTCTAAATTTATAACTACATTATTTACTTAAACTAAACTTACCACTATAATAAACAACTAATAAAACATTTTTGTACCATTATACATTTAAGTTACCTAAATCATTTAATATTATACCATTATACCTAATTAAATCAATAATCCACAACATATATAAAACAGAAATAAAAAAAATTATAAAACAGAAATATATATATATATATATATATATATATATATATAAAACAGAAATAAAAAAAATTGCTAATAATTTAACATTCTGGAAGACCTTCTTCCGGAAGTTACTAAGCCCAATTCCGGAAGAAGTGCTTCCGGAAAACACTTCCGGAAGACCTTCTTCCGGAATTGGCCTTTGTAACTTCCGGAAGAAGGTCTTCCGGAAGTGTTTTCGAAGTGCGGTTGGACATTATGGCAAGCCATTGGGTGATGCAAGTAGTCTTGATATTGATTGATAATGTGTTAATGAACCTTTATCATCCTGTGTGTATGTTGTTAGTTAGCTTATTTCTCCTTTGATGCGTGGATTCGTGTTGCAAGAACCTTTTGGACCATATATATATCTTGGATGAGTGTGTCTTTCTTGATGTGTAAACGCATGACTACGTAACTCCCTTTATTTTGTGCGTAGTCGTGAATGTAGTAGTTGAAGTTTATGATTCCTTAATACATACTTATTAACTATTTAATTCTTACTTCTTATATTTACGTTGTATACTTATTATAAGAACCTTATAATTCTATGTATACTTGTAGTATGGTGTTTTACCTTAATTGCATAAAGAGTATGGTTGTTTGAGATTCTTGTTCTTAGCAATGGTGATACTCTATAGTTCAATGACTCATATAAAAAAAAATATTTCATAAAGAATACTCTTTTGACCGTACCTTCTGATTCTAGTGCAACTTATCCTTTGTGTTGCGTGCTTAAGTCAAGTAATTCGATTACGCTTCCATGCTTGAGTATAATTCATTCTTTGTGTTGTGAGCCTACATCAAACAATTGGATTATTGATGTTTCTGTCACAATCAAGTGATAGTTGATGTCTCCATATGTGCATACACTGTGATTATGTTTTCGTTTCTAGAATTCATTTGGAGTATCTACTGTTGATTCTGGATGAGTGATCCTTCTTGATTTAAAAGTATTGTCTCCTCATCAATCGAGTATTCATCTTGTTATTAGTTGCTCATCTTCCAATCATGTCTAGTTAAACTGCTTGATAATCTTTCTTGTTGTTACTTCTATTACGAATATAGAGAGACTCCACTCTTGTTAATCACATTAAGGCGTTCAAGAGGAAATACTTGAGTAGGCATGATCCTTGTACTTACAAATGAAAGTAAACTTAATAAGTCAAATACTTGTGTTCCTTAAGGATATGCTTAGTTACTACCTAAGTGTGAAATTGAGAATCTTATGAGTGTAGTACCCATAGAAAATTGTAATCCTAGTTCCTAAGAGATGACTGGTAAAGAGTTGTTTAAGAATATAGAGTAGTTAGAAAAGTTGTGAAGAATAGTTAAGAGGTTTAATGTGAAACCTTAAGAAAAGTGTAAGGTAGTTAGTAAGGCATTAATTGTTACGCATGAAAAGGTTTGAGAGTGAGTGTTCTTGTGTAAGGTAGGTGACCTAAAGGATTATGGATGATAGTTGTATGATTAGCAAGATAAATCTTAGTTCTCTTTACCTTAGTATGGGAAAAGTTTAAGGATGCTATAATGACTACCTTAGTACATGTTATGGCCTCTACGTGACAAGATCAATGCCCCTGTGTGTTCATGGGATGCATGGATAGGATCTCACACCTTGAGTTAGCCCTTGTAGTGGTTTCGATGATTATTGCTTAGTGTATTTCTAGTTAAGTTGAATTATGAGGTGTATCTTAAGGTTGTTATAGGCCCTTGGGAATCATGTTTCGTGCTAAGAGTTTTGTTATGCATTTTAGTTAGATAATGTTGACCCTTAGAGTATGTTATTTCTAGGTGAGAGATAACTTTAAATCCTTCTTGGGCAGAAGTTGTTTTGAGATGAATGAAACCTAAGATTAAGATGAAATGCTCTTAACTAGTAGTCGAACCAAAAGGTTATTTTAGGACTCATCGGATTAACCTTAATGCTTGTTGGAGATGACTCAAGTAAGTTTAAGTTTTTGAGTGAGATCCTCGTAAGGAGTAAGCCATAAGTTCATAGAGAAGTCAACCACTGTAAATCGTTGAGTGCTATCTTAGCCGCTTAGGTCCTTATTGGAGTAGTAAAATATTTGAAATAATTTTTAAGTTTAGAGGAGTGCTTGTAGGAGAACAAACAATGATTAATGTTTCTTGACAACTTAAGACTTATCAAAAGATTTATCCTATATGTGATTTAGAATAGATAACCATGGTGTTCACCATAATATTTTGGGAAACATTATCGTTAGTTTGATACATTGTGAGGATCTTTAGAGTTAAATCCAAGGTAGAAAAGATGGGTAGAATTCTTAATAATCTTGTTGTAAGTTTAGTTTCAACCGTTAGAACTAGCTTAGTAGTTGGAGCTTGAGTAGGAAACCCTTGGTATGATCAATGTCCTAGTTATAGAGTTAGACATCGTAAACTACAATCGAAACCTCAACTTTAAGTGCGAAGTTATAGAGTGGCATGAGTATAAATGTGTCAAGATTATCCTAAGTTGAACAAGTTTACATAAGTGAGAAGTGGTCTGTTTTGCTTATCTAATTAGCACCCAGTTAGTATCAGGTAGACAACCTTAGAGTTGAATTTTTACAATTCTTGGACCTAAGTGAGAGTTATGAGTCAAGTATACCTAAGTAAGGAAGATTGTGCTCAGGGAAGAGGGATAGATTTGAGGGTAGTTAAAAGAGTCGAAACTCATTATTTTTCTTAAACCGTCCGATGTTCGAAAAGGAGTCGACCATGTGATCAGTCGCGTCTCCTTGTGCTTGTTTGTTCATTTCAAATTGCCATTAGCGTCTCCTATGATATTATTATACTCCAAATAGTATGTCATTCACATTCTATTATCGTTGAGATGTTACTCTTGCGACACAACTTAACTCATGAAAAACTATCATTGAGGGAACGAGGATCATCAGATTTATCGTCAAGTGTAGAAGACTCTTATGATCGAAGTCACAGATAAGTGTTTCAACAGAGCATACAACTTGATATTGAGAATTATATGTGTAATATCTTTTTCTCGATCTTTCGGAAAAGGGGTGGAATTGTAACATCCCAATTTTCGTAAACTAGATTAAAAAGGATTGTTATTTATAAATAAATAGAGTTTTAAAAAAAATGATGAGATTTTGTAAATAAATAAATAAGGAGATATAATTGTTAATTAAAATAATGATTTGAGATAAAATAAAAAAGGTATTTTATTTATTTGTTTGATAGAGAATAAAATAAAGTTTGCTTTTATAAAATAATAAATAAATAAATAGAGTAAACCTAGCTATAAATAGCGTTAGGTCAGTAGTTTTCACACTGACGGTGCCTCTTCTTTCCCTCATTTTCGTTTTTCTCCTTCTCCTCTCAAAACTCTTTCTTTTTCTCGTAGCCCACCAAACCTGTCTCAGAAAAACGACGATCTCAGTCTCGTTCACCGTTGGATCGTTGTAAATTTTAGTACCATGTTTGCAACCCGATTCCGAGCATTCTCACCGTTGGAAATTTTGATATCATGTCTGAACTAAGAGAAATACCCCTCGCATTGTAGCCTTTCCTTTCCCGCAGAAACCCAAAGCTGTCTTGGTAAAACTACGATCCCGGTTTCGTTAACCGTTGGATTGTTGTGAATTTTGGATATGTTGTTCGCAATTCAATTGCGCACGCTTTGACCGTTGGGATTTGCGAGATAATGTTCTTGTAGGGAGAAAAAGGAATCGCGTGAAGATAGTCCAAATGGAGGCTTTTATCCCTTCTGTGTTTCTCTGACGTTTGGTACTCTACCGGAGCAATCGGAGGAAAAACTGGAGAAATTTTAGGGAACCGCTAGAGATGACGCTATCGCTATGGGAAGACACGTGAATCCGCTTAGAGGTAAGGGATGAGTTTTTCGCAATTGGGGGTTAGAATGAACATGTGTAGGGATCCTTAGAGAACTAAATTTGGGTTTCTTTTGGGATGTTTATTGAATTATAATTTTTCTTTATGATTATGAATACAATATTATTGTGTTCTATGTACCAATTGACGTCCTGATGAGAATTGATTGATAAACTTGAGTGCTCTTGATGTCTTTGTGTTAACCCATGATTTTGATTAATTGATTTTGATACAATTGTGAGAAACTATTTCAGAGGTTTTACATCCCATGTTGTGATAAAATCTTTTGTATAAATTGTTATGTTGAGGTTATGAAATGATGATTCAAACTGTGAGTATGTGATAAATTGAACATGTGACGGATGATGAAATACATGTGTATTGAGATGAGATGTGTGTATTGAGTTGTGAACTATGAACTGTGCAATCACACAATTGTAAGACCCTTTAAGGGCGACGAGTATTGTGATGGGATCCACTGTGGGAACCCGACGAGTTAAAATGATTTTGAAAACAATTGAGTAGATGTGTGTATTGCATAGTTCATAGGTAAAGTGTATATGATTCATGAGGTGTGATAACATGTTAAATTGAGATTATACCATTGTGATTGGGATTAAGTGTATGTGATAAATTGAGTATATATATGATTGAGATATATATGTGCATTGAGTTGTGAACTATGAATTGTACAATCACACGATCATAAGTCCCTTCAAGGGCGACGAGTTGATGTTAAGTCCCTTTTAGGGTGACGAGTTGATGCTAAGTCCCTTTTTGGGCGACGAGTTAATGATAAGACCCTTAAAAGGCGACGAGTTAAAATTATTTTGAGAACAATTGAGGAGTCGTGTGTTTTGTACAGTTCATAGATAGAGTCTGTGTGCTAAAATGTTTTCTGGGTTGGACCTGAATCAGGAGGGAGAGGCCCTGACGGACTCTTCGGAGTGTAGGCCTTGGGGGTCACACGGTTTGAGTGTTCCTTTAAGCCTATGTTGATCCCATATGGTTGGAGCATTCTCGCAAAACACTATGACCCTGACTGGTCTCCCTATGATATTACCTAGTGAGAGTGACTTGACTTGCTAGTGTGTGGTTTGTCTTGTCATGTACTCCTAAGCGCCCGACGAGGTTTTTCAATGACATGGTACCACATTGCATATAGGCTTGAGTCTTAGCATAACTGTTGCATACGCTTGCTAATTGTTTATTATGAAATTGATGTGTTATTATGTCTTGATCGGAGTGTGTGGTTCCTGTGTATTGTGATTGATGATTGAAAAGTGTGATTGATGAATGACAAGGTGATGAAATAGTGTGAGATATGCTAAGTAAATTGTATTTGGCTACTATATGTTGTGTTGTTTCTCTCTAGTAGTTAGAAATGTGATAACTCACTCCCGGTTTGCTGTTTGTGTTTGGATCCTGTGATGATCTTGAACTTTGTGTTCGGGGGAGCAGATGAATAGGTGGATGACTATGAAGAACCTCATGCTAGAGGACACGGGAACACCACGCTCTGATAGGATGTGACATTAGGATATAGGTTCTATATTAATTGTATGAAACTTAGATGGCCTTCTTTGAGCCGAGATGACTTTATTATTTGGACAAGTTTGAATATGATGTAGAAGAAAGTGAATGTGAGCCTTTTACCCATTTGAAAGGCTTGTATTTTAAAATGTTTTAAAAATACTTTTAATTAATATTTGAATTTTTACTCCTTTATTAATATATATGTGAGGGGTAGAGGGTGTCACAAGTGTTACAAAATACTTGTATTCATCCAAACTTTTGTTTGTGAAAGCTAGGAGTGACTTACTGTTAAACAATACTTGGGTTTCTTAGATTCGGGGGGAGTCTAAGAAAATGTCAAAAGTGGTATTAAGAATACTTGTAAAGCCAGGAGAGACGGGTTGGAATACTTGTTATGTAATCAAGTTTTGATTAGTGGAACCCTTTACTAGTGAGTAAAGGAGAATTGGATATAGCTCAGGTTGAGTGAACCAGTATAAACCAAGTGTTTTTACTTCTCTCCATAACGATTTATGGAGCATTCTTATAGCATTATCTATCATCTTTTTAACATCAAGTGTTTATGTGAAAAACTATATTAAGAACTCTCTCTTTTATCAAGTCACTGGACAACCATATTGATCTTCATTATATATTTGTTTTATCTTTACTGGACAACTTGCCACACACATATCATTATCTATATCTGCTTTAATATTGCAAAAGTTTATATCTTTGATATACACACTATTCAATCCCCCTTTTAGTGTGTTTATTTTTATTTCAATATTTGCAACTTCAGTCTCAATTTTGTTAATGATCCAGGTTGTATCAGACCATGACTTGTTCATGAAAGTTGAAAATATTTCTTCAAGCTTTCTATAGCCACCACGAATAGTTCAATTGCATTTTTGGAACTTCAAATATAATGTCAATAATGAACTCATCTTGTTGATGAAATTTCATTCTGAGTATGTTGCAACAATGTTGTTCTTCATGCCATGTACATTGTGCAAATCTTCATGTCTGCAACATTCTTCTTGTCCTTTAGTTGTTGATTACTTCTTATGGCTTGAAGTTTTCTCTTCATCCAATGAGCATGTTGACTTCTTCATTTCAGTACACAGCCAAGGACACTTTGAGTCTTTTTTTGAGCTTTCAATCCAATTATCCTTTTTGAGTGATTCATGTTATCCCTGAGTTTACTTCAATTGTTGTTCATTATAGAACTTGTCTTTTTTTATTACACTTAAGCAAACCCATCGGTAAGCATAAACTCTTAAGGCTTATGATTTGTTCAAAAGGTTTGTCATAATTCAAACACAAATGGTTTTGGAAATAACAAGATTTATGTTTTATATATGATTCTCACATGTTATGTTCGGTATATGATGACAATTAATTATATTTTTAAGTTTTAAGTTCTATGTTATTTTATTATGCTTTTTTTTTGTAACCTTACCCTCACGTTATTGCATATGTGGTTTGTGCCTGTGATGTTCCTGTTTCAGACGTACGTAGGGAGCAAATGGCTAGAAGGTGGCTCTATATCTCTCAGAGGCTTCATTGATATGCATACTTCGATGTGAAGACATGATTTCTATCCTTCATTTCCTTTTTAGCATTATGTATAGTGTTTACCAGCTCAGAGCCTAAATAGCTTATCATTATAGTTTTTTTTATGTTTATATGCATGTTTTGAGGAGATTTGAGTTGCTCTGATGTTGTATATGTTTATATTATGTTGGAGAGTCGTAAGACACATAGTTTATTCAATTGTGTGTGATGCAATCCTACCCCGCGAGGGCATTGGCTAGAAGACTCCAAGTAGATTGGGCTAGAGATTCAAGGAAAGGCCCTAGGGTTCTCATGAGCCTTAGGGTAGATTTTGAGCCCATGGGCTAAGTATGAGCCCGCTTATCTTTGTAAATATTAGAATAGGTTTTTCCTTTGTCTAGGCCTTGTATTTTGGCCATTCTAGTAGCATAGGGTTTTAGCCTTGTATTTCGGGGCATTTTGAGTTGTCTTTGTAATAAGGACTTTTTTTGTTATTTTCATGTTTTTTTGTCATGGGGGTGAGCTTAGCTATTATAGGGGGTGTGTAGCTAAGCTCTAGCTTCTCATCTCAAGGAGGTGAGCTTAGCTATTAGAGAGGTATGTGTAGCTAAGCTCTAGCTTCTTTAGAAATCTTCTTAAGGAAGCTTCTCAAGGAGGTGAGCTTAGTTATGAGAGGGGTGTGTGTAGCTAAGCTCTAGCTTCTCAAGGAAGTTTTCTCAAAGAAGCTTCTCAAGGAAGTTTTTTCAAGAAAGCTTCTCAAGGAAGCTACCTAGTCTATAAATAGAAGCATGTGTAACACTTGTTGTAACTTTGATGAATGAGAGTCTTGTGAGACACAACTCAAAGTTCAACTTCTCTCCCTTTTTCTTCCTTCAATTTCGTGCTCCCCCCTCTCTCTTTCTCTCCCTCTTTCTTTTCCTCCATTGAAGCATCCTTCCAAGCTTCTTATCCAAGGCTCATCTTGGTGGTGAAGCTCTTTTTTTCCACGGCTTATTCCTTAATGGATGGCGCCTCCTCTCACCTCTTCTCCTTTGTCTTCCGCTGCATCTCCATGGTGAAAAATCACCATTGAACGACCTCATTGAAGCTCAAAGGCTTAAATCCTTGTGCTTTTTTGGTGCCCAAAATAGGTCGTTCAATGGTGATTTTTCAATTAGCCCCGTTAAAACTCGTCAAAGGAGAAGAGGTGAGAGGAGGCGCCATCCATTAAGGAATAAGCCGTGGAAAAAAAGAGCTTCACCACCAAGATGAGCCTTGGATAAGAAGCTGTGGAAGGATGCTTCAATCGGAGGAAAAGAAAGAGGGAGAGAAAGAGAGAGGGGGGAGCACGAAATTGAAGGAAGAAAAAGGGAGAGAAGTTGAACTTTGAGTTGTGTCTCACAAGACTCTCATTCATCAAAGTTACAACAAGTGTTACACATGCTTCTATTTATAGACTAGGTAGCTTCCTTGAGAAGCTTCTTTGAGAAAACTTCCTTGAGAAGCTAGAGCTTAGCTACACACACCCCTCTTATAACTAAGCTCACCTCCTTGAGAAGCTTCCTTAAGAAGATTCCTAAAGAAGCTAGAGCTTAGCTACACATACCTCTCTAATAGCTAAGCTCACCTCCTTGAGATGAGAAGCTAGAGCTTAGCTACACACCCCCTATAATAGCTAAGCTCACCCCCATGACAAAAAAACATGAAAATAACAAAAAAAGTCCTTATTACAAAGACAACTCAAAATGCCCCGAAATACAAGGCTAAAACCCTATACTACTAGAATGGCCAAAATACAAGGCCTAGACAAAGGAAAAACCTATTCTAATATTTACAAAGATAAGCGGGCTCATACTTAGCCCATGGGCTCGAAATCTAACCTAAGGCTCATGAGAACCCTAGGGCCTTTCCTTGGATCTCTAGCCCAATCTACTTGGAGTCTTCTAGCCAATGCCCTTGCGGGGTAGGATTGCATCATTCCCTCCACCTTGGAAAGGATTTGACCTCAAATCCCGAGGTTCTTCATACTCTGGGCTCCTTCCCTCAACACCTGTAAAAAGAACAAAAACACATGTATTAGTGGTGTTTGGTATGTTGAAGTAAGGTAAGGTCTAAAAACCCATTTCCTGGGCATCTTCCCATGAAGGAACATGGTTTCTCACCAACTCAATGAGTGGTGCTACAAGTATAGAAAAACATGGGATAAACCTTTTGTAAAAGTTTGTTAAGTCATGGATGCCCCAAATTTTTCTTATACTTGGTGGAGTGAGCCACTCAGGAATGACCTTTATTCTCTTAGGGTTCATGGGAACCCGTTGATCACTATTTGAAAAATTAAGAAAAGTAACGCAATAAAACATACCTTTTTCTGTATTTTCATATTGATTATTCCTACCAAAAAGTATGACAAACCTAAGGTGTCCCATATGAGTACCTAAGTTTGTATTGAAACTAAAAATAAGAACAAACCTACCTAATGGGTCCCTATGTACACACACCATGAAGATGTTAGGTGTACGAGTGATTTTACAAAAGAGGGTTGCACCACTCAAAACATTCATCATACCACCTATTTTAGGGACTTGGTGCCTAATAATACCTATTTTGGGCACCAAAAAAGCACAAGGATTTAAGCTCTTGCGAACCAAACCCTCATCCAACAACTTCTTTACTTGAGGAATAAACTCAAGCCCAAGAGGTGTTGCAATGCTAGCAAGTGTCTTTTTACAAAAGAGAAAATGTGGAGGTTTTCTAAGAGGGAAAGTTTCTTTAATGTTTGTCTTTATTATAAAATGAGTTTCCTTCTTAGCTAACCTCTTGGAGGAGACATTTACCTCCTTACACTTCTCTTTAACCACTAATGGTTGTCCATCTTCTTGGGGGTAGATTTCTTCACTAGATTCTTCCCCTTTTGCTTCTTCACTTTCACTAGAGGAAGGTGAAGTAGTAGCCTCATCTTGGCTACTATAAATGTCTTGGCCCCTCATAATCATGGTTTTTGTGGTGGGGCATTGAGAAGTAATGTGTCCTCTTCCAAGACATTTAAAGCACTTTATAGAGCTAGTTTTCTCTTGCATACTAGCCTTAGGGGCTTGCTTTTCTATTGTCTTCCCCTTATCATCTTTGGGCTTAGAAGGTGTCACCCCTAAGATGCCTTGACCTTGGTCTTTCTTTGGATAAGAGTGAGAGCCATAAGATTTTGAAGTAGACTTCTTTTTAAGTTGTTGCTCTACCCTTATTTCCCAATCTAAGTTAGCCTCTACATTGTCCTTCCCATGAAAGTATGAGAGGTTAATGTTAGCCTCTTGAGGCTTTCTTTCCTTTTCTCTTCTATGGGAGTGAGGTCTAAGATGTGACCTATGCCTTCCTTTGTAATAGTCACGAAGTTCTTCACTTAGGCTCTTGCAAGAGTTATGACTACTATAGGAGGCATGTTTTTCTCTTTTCATTTCTTTCATTATTTTTCTTCTTTCTTCCTCTCTTATTTTCTTTCTTTCATCTTGACTTATTTCTTCCACTCTTTTTTTTTCCTTTTTCTTTTCTCTCTTGTTTTTCTTTCCATAACTTGAGGGAACTCAACTCATCTAAGATTCTAGATAAAGGGTCTTTATGACTAGTACCATCGCCATTAACACTAGATGAATGATGACTCATGTTGGTTTTTAAGTTGTGGTTCTTTCTTGTTGGAGGTTTGAAAACAAAAGGTAAAAGAAACTATGGTTGAAACTAGCCAAATAAACACTAAAAGAGGTGTGAAAGATAAGGTAAAAAAACTAATTGGTAAAATGCAAGCTATCTAGGCGGTTTGACAATGGAAGGTAAAAGAAATAAGCTATGAAAGTAAGCAAGAAATGTAAACTAGGTGAATCCTAAGAGTGTTTGGATGACCACATTCAAGGTTCCCAACAAAACACTCACTATCCTAAGTAAAAATTGCCTAAAATTATTACACACAAATAGAAGTTTGGTAACCTATTGGAGGCTCCCAACACACTTCCAATGAAAGGCCTTTTTGTTACAAAAACTTGAAAGCAATGAAGGTAAGTAAATTTCAAATTACAAAATAACAAAACGGTCCTCAATTTTGGTGGTTGTTCTCTCTTTGGTGATTCACTCAATTTGGAGTGCTTCTACGTCCAATAGCTCTTAAGGTGGTTGGCCCCTTGCTTCTGGACTCAAATTCTTCAAGGGATGGCACCAATCCTCCTTCCAATTCCTATATGGCAACCCACAAACAAGGAAACAAAGAGACAAGCAATAACCAAAGACCAAAAAAAAATGAAATGAAAGCTAAACCAATGGAGTTTTAACAAGACAATTTTTCAAGGATTATTCAACAATTAAAGCAATGAAAAGGACATAGAAGCAAGCTAGGACTCAAAGAGAAACTTAGAATGGCTCTAGAGTAGAGTAAAAAAACTGGAAAAAAAAAAGGCTCAACAAAAATCTAGCTTTGGCACTTGTCTTCACACTAATTTTGAATTGAAATTTCCAATTATAGAATAAATTTTGAGCCAAAACAACAAGCACCCTTCCCTTTCACCTTTTTTTTCTGGATACTGATTTTCCTGTCAACTTGTGAGATTTTTCGTATTTTTTCCTTTTATCCAAATCACTTGTTTCTTTTTTTATAACTTTTTTCCAGATGTCTAGAAAATTCAGTAAAAATTTCAGCTCAAAATTCGAAGTAACCAATTCTTAGTAATTTTTACAAGTTTGTATGTCCAAGCTGCCAGCACCAGCGATTTGTTTCTTTAAGCATGGTATATTGATTGCTTTGGGCTTACTTTCAACCTTCCTATGTATGTTGAACTCACTAGGATTGTTTACCACAGTTTTCGGAGTTCAATATTCACTTAGGATCAACATTTCAGCCAGCAATTCAATCACCAAAACTCAAATTCACAATAGACACAATCATAAAGAAACCTAAAAGTTCAAGAAAAGGTTCACAATCAAAAACTCTCTAAGAATTTTGCATGAACATGTTAAGGACTAATTAACATGAAAGATTTGACTCAAATCAAATAATAGGCTAAAAGAATTTCATACACTCATGAACAAATGAGTTAGACAAAGAAACAAGAAAATAAAATTCAGCACAACATAAGAAATCTTATGTGACAAGTTTCATGACTAGACATGACTTCTATGACAAAACTACAATAGGTGAACAAGTCACTCTAGATTTTTGAGGTTTTCTTCTACTTTAATATTTTTGTAAGAAAAATTTATTACAGTTTTTTTATTTCTATATAACAACATTAAAAGACAGATAAAAAGGAACAAAATGAATTTTAATTAGTGGAACATTTAATTGAAAATTTGTTTTAAATGCACATTTATTATTTGGGAAAAGGTAATAATTTTAATGCATTCATTTATTATATTTATGATTTTTTTAATGATAAAATATGAAATTTAAAAAATAAAATATAAAAGAGCTATTAAGTTATCATTATGTACAAATTTATTTTAATGATCTGTAATATACTAGTTGATAATATTTTTCGTCAAAACAAAGTTTGATAATATTTAAAAAATTAATAATATGTAATTTTCATTTATATTATGAATATTGGAAATAACTAAAAAATTTAAAATATACTTTACTCGATTTTTTATAGCATATATTTTACTCGATTAAAGTAGCCAATTTAAATAATTAAATATACGAATATAACTAATTAAAAAAATTAATTTCTTTAACTTAATTTAGAAACCTAATTGAATAAAAAAGTTCAAAACCTAATTAAAAGAGGGTTAAATTTTTCTAGAGACTTGCAAATTAATTTAACTTAATTATTTAGGTTAATTGAGTCAATAACCGGTCAGTTTAGATTAAATAAAAAAATAAAATATTTTTTTTGTTAATTATACTATTGTTGTAAAATATTTATTTAGTCTATTGACTTATTGATTAATTTTTTATTTCATTATACAATAAAACAACTTAATAATAAAATAATATTTTTTACTTATTTTATTTCAATGTATTTTGTTGTAGGCCAAATTATTTATTTAATTCTTTATCTTAGTTTTTTGTCTTCTGTTTGATTATTTATGTTTTAAAAAATTGAATTTGGTCTTTCATCTTTTTTTTAGTTCAATTTAATTCATTATATTTTTAAAAATTTATTTGATAATTTATATTTTTTTTAGTTTGACTATTTCATCCTTTAAAGATAATATCGTTAATCGTTTAAGAATGATTTTCTTTTTACAGAAACAAAATGGAGGAGAAAAGATGAAAATTGAAAAAAAAAATCATTTTGTAATAATTAGTAACTTTAATCTTAAATAAATTGAAGGACTTATTTTTTAAAAAATAAACAATCAAATTAAAAAAAATAAAGGACGAAGTAAACTTTTTAAAAAGATAAAAAAACTAAATTAAATAAAAAATAAAATAAATAATCGAATTAAACTTTTTAAAAAATAAAAAATATATGATAAAAAATCAAACTAAAAAAATTAATAAATGAGTACTCTCTTGTCTTGATTCTATTCTTTACCAACAATCGAAGTTTAGCATAGGAAACACAAGATTACTACTCTCTTGTCTTGTTTAGTTTTTATGACTATGACTATGTCTCTGTCTCTGAAACTGAACTGAATAACATTAACACAGCGATGTCGTTGAAAACGTTAACAACCTCTCCTCTTTCGGGAATCACTGTTTTGGTCCTTCTCCTCGCTCTCCTTCTCAGATTTTACATCAAATTCGACACCGCTGAGGTCAATGTTCCTAACCCACAAAAATTTAAATTCTGGGTTTTTAGATTTTTCTCAATTGGGTCATAAAAGATCCCATTTTTATTTATTTTTAATCAATGGAAATATCAGTTACTTAGTCAAGGATTTTGACTCTGCTTTTTGTTTTGCAGAGGTTGTTCAGTGCTGAAGAGCTATCATTGCTCAATGGAACTGATGAAGGGTTGCCAATCCTTCTAGGAATTCTTGGGTATTCCCCTCTCTCAATTCATTGAATGACATAGTTGCAATTATGGTGTTGCTTTAAATTGTTAAGTCTAATATATGAATGATTTTTTTTTTATTGTTTTTGTTAGATCCGTGTTTGATGTAACCAAGGGAAAATCTCATTATGGTTCAGGAGGGGGATACAATCATTTTGCTGGCAGGTATATATGTTCTTAAACCCTTTTTTCACCCCAAACATGTTTTTTTTTTGGAATCATATGAAATATTTACATTTCAACTCTTATTAACTGCAATTTGTTTTCTTTTTTCTTTCTTTTTGTGCATGTATTCAGGGATGCTTCTCGCGCATTTGTCTCTGGAAATTTCTCAGGTAAATGAGTTGTGTAGGTTGTTGAGGTTGGTGTTTCTTAAAGTGAGTGAATATTAATTCAGAATTGGGGACACTCTACCACAAACGTTGAGAACTGCATTTTCCCCATCGACTATGGAGAGATGAGAGAATTTGTAATGTTCTATATGCAGTGTCGCGAAAATCTTGATTTCACTTAATTATTGTTCCAAAATTGCTTATTTTGAGTAATTTCTAATATTCACTTTGTGATAGGGTAGAGTAGCACTCCTTGTATTCGAGGTCAAGGCACCTCCAGAATTAGAGAGAGAGAGAGAGAGAAATTTGTTATGAATTCTGTCTGCCTTCATTCATTCAATTCTACCCTATTTAACAAACGTCACATGCCAATCATTGGCAAGCCGCAATTCTAGGAAAAGGAATCTTCCAACATGGAAGGATACACAACGGAAATAATAAAAGTATGGCAGAAATAACAAAGTTTCATCAACGTGTCCACATAGTCATTTAGGTACTTGGGCCTATGGGTAGTTCTCTTGGGCCGCACCATGGTATTACTATCATCACCCACCGCTGGGAGAGACACCTTGTCCTCAAGGTGGAACATAAGTTGCAAGTCATCCCACTTCTCCCAAGTGGTGTCTTCAGGGGCTAAGCCACACCATTGAACTAAGACCAGCAAAGTAGGAGGTGAAGTAGCGTTGTCCCATTTGCTGTCCAGGATAGCCAAAGGTTTGATCAGAGGATGTTTGTCATAAGAATTAGGAGGTAGAGGGTCTATCACATGCACCAAAGGACCCTGATGTGGCTTAAGTAAGGAGTAGTGGAAAACATTATGTATCTTGGATGTGGGGGGAAGATCCAAGTGGTAAGACACGACACCTATTTTTTCTGAAATTTGAAAAGGCCCATAAAATCTCTTAGAGAGCTTGTTGTAATTGGCAAGAGAAACTGAGGTCTGACGATAGGGTCTTAATTTGACATAAACCCAATCACCAATGTGATAAGAAACATCATGCCTTTTGTCATCAGCCTGAGACTTCATTGCATTCTGAGCTTTCAAAAGACGAGTCTTTAAGGTTGTCAACATGTCCTGCCTTGAAGAAAGGAAGTTATCTACAGCTTCCACTTGTGACGAACCCATTAGATACTGTGGTATTGAAGTGGGAGGTTTGCCATATGTTGCCTCAAAAGGTGTAAGGCCTGTAGTGGAATGGATGGACGTGTTATAAGACCATTCAGCCAAAGAAAGAAATTTGTACCACTTAGAGGGTTGATCATGCACAAATGACCAAAGGTATTGTTCCAATATGCGGTTAAGGACCTCAGTTTGTCCATCTGTCTCTGGATGATAGGAGGTACTCATTCGGAGTTTGGTCCCACATAGTTTGAACGATTCACGCCAAAATTGACTAACAAATGTAGGGTCTCAGTTGAAACTAAACTCCTCGGAAAGCCATGTAGCTTGCAAATCATATCCATGAAAAAGGAGGCAACTTTGAATGCTGTAAATTGTGAGGGCAGGGCACCAAAATGGGCTCCCTTTGAAAATCTATCAACAGCAACCAAGATGGCAGTGTACCCATGGGAAGGTGGAAGGCCTGTAATAAAATCCAATGATAAGTCTTCCTGAATAGAAGATGGGATAGGAAGGGGTTGGAGTAACCCAGCTGGGCACTTTGTTTCATATTTGGTTTGCTAGCAAGTGATGCATTGTTGGACAAATTGCTTCACTTCCTTGCGCATAGTAGGCCAGTAAAAATTCTCGTGTAGTCTATGCAGAGTTTTTGCAAAACCCATGTGGTCTCCCAAGGGTGTTTTATGATATTCTTCCATCAAAACTGACCGAAAGGGGTTGAACTTGCTGTTATGCAGCTTGAAGTCAGGGTGGGAAGATGGATCAGTTTGAACTTGCTGTAATAACGTTTTAAAAGCATCACTATCATACAGCGTGTTGCGCAAAGCATCTAAAATAGTAAAATTAGGCAAGGACACAACAAAGTAATGGCCTTGCTGAGTATCCGAAATTCGAGACAATGCATCAGCAACAAGGTTGGATTTCCCAATCTTATACTGGATGAAGTAATTGTATCCCAACAGCTTGGACAAATACACCTGCTGTTTCGGGGTTTGAATAATTTGGCTCATTAGTTCCTTCAGGCTCTTGTGATCTGTGAGTATCACAAAGGAATGCCCCAGTAAATATTGCCTCCATTTGCGAACAACAGTGGTAATGGCATGCAATTTGCAAACCTAAGTAGAGGCATGTTGTAATCGTGGACAAGCAATAGGATGTCCACGTTGCATAAGCACTGCCCCCATGGCTAAACCCGAAGCATCTGTCTCAAGAGTGAAAGGAATGAAAAAATCTGGTAAGGCAAGAACAGGAGCCCGGGTCATGGCTCGTTTGAGCTAATCAAATGCAATTTGTGCTTCGGAGTTCCAATGAAAATTGTCCTTTTGCAACAATGTAGTAAGGAGTGAGGCAATATTAACATAACCTTGAATGAATTTTCTGTAAAATCCTGTCAAATAAAAAAACCACGCAATGATTTGATGGTGGTAGGAGTTGGTCAATCAACCATAGCCTGAATCTTGGAAGGCTTAGGTGCAACCCCCTTTTGTGAAACAATGTGACCAAGGTATTCCTATTGATGTTGGCCAAATAAACATTTGGGTTCTTTAAGGAAAAACTGTCCACCCAGCAAGGTTTGAAAGACACATTCCAAATGTTGGAGATGAGAATCGAATGAGGAGCTGTAGACTGATATGTCATCGAAGAAGAGAGCGGCAAACTTGCGAAGAAACGGTTTGAGAAGCTCATTCATCGTTGCCTAGAATGTGGAGGGAGCATTATAAAGCCCGAATGGCATTACCCGGTATTCGTAGTGGCCTTGGTGTGTGCAAAAGGCCATTTTCGGGGTGTCATTCTCATCCAATAGAATTTGGTGAAAGCCTTGCCTTAAGTCAAGTTTGGAAAACCATGAAGCATTGCCTGATTCATCCAAGAGTTCATCGATGGTGGGCATAGGAAAACGGTCTTTTACCGTGATTGAATTGAGTGCCCGATAATCGACGCAAAAATGCCAACTTCTGTCCTTCTTCTTAACCAATAACACCGGTGAGGAAAATGCACCATGGCTCAATTTAATCATACCTGAGGATACCATTTGTGCAACTTGTTTCTCTATCTCCCCTTTTTGAAAATGTGGGTATCTATAGGGTCGAACGTTTACAAGGTTAGTGTTTGGCAAAAGGTGAATTTTGTGAGTTATATTTTTGGGTGGGGGAAGTTGGGTAGGTGTTTGGAAGAGGATGGTGGCATATTTTGTGAGAAGGGATGCTATTTCTGGGATCAGGTGAGTGAGGGTAGGCTGGGAAATATGAGGTGCATGGGAGGTAATAGCAATACGAAAAAAAGCAGAAGCAGAATAGGTTTGTATGAGACGTTTTACTTGTTGAGAGGAAACATTCTCGGGTGTTATAGGGGCGTCTACTCGAAGGGTTACAGATTCACCATTATGGAAGTACTGCATCGTCTAAGCATCATAATTTGTAATAATAGGTCCCAATTTCTTAGCCATTGGATTCCAAGCACAATGTCCGCACCACTTATGGGGAGAACATGTAAATCTACTGTGAATGGGCATCCTTGAAGGAACAGAAGGGTATTGGAACAGATTTGGACCAATACCCTTCTGTTCCTACAAGGATGCCCATTCAAACCTGTCCTCTTGCAATTTAGCTAAAGAGATAGCTTGTGACAGGGAGATTGGTTGCAAGGCCTGTACCTCTCTGCGGATTTCTGGAATAAGGCCAAAGATGAAGCAACTGAGGAGAAAGGACATGGGCAGTCCAACAATCCGGTTTGCGAGACGTTCAAATTCGTTAAGCTACTCATTGATCGAACCTTTTTGTGTCAATTTGAATAATGTTCCCTTCTGATCATCGTAGAAGGTCGGGGCAAAATGAGTTTCGAGCGCTTGTAACAGAGTTGTCCAGGACGTAATTAAACCATTTATGAACATCCACTGGAACTAGCTCAACGTCAGGCCATCCATATAGAACGAGGAGACAGTGATGCATTCTTCATCTGGAGTATTGTGATAATCAAAGAATTGGGAGATCTTAAAGATCCATCCCATGGCGTCTTGATAGGGTAGAATAACACTCCTTGTATTCAAGGTCAAGGCACCTCCAGAATTAGAGAGAGAGAGAAATTTGTTATGAATTTTGTCTGCCTTCATTCGTTCAATTCTACCCAATTTAACAAACGTCACATGCCAATCATTGGCAAGCCGCAAAACTTCGTACCCCATTGGCAAGCCGCAATTCTAGGAAAAGGAATCTTCCAACATGGAAGGATACACAACGGAAATAATAAAAGTATGGCAGAAAATAACAAACTTTCATCTACTTGTCCACATAGTCATTTAGGTACTTGGGCGTATGGGTAGTTCTCCTGGCCCGCACCATGGTATTACTATCACTTTGTTTCATTTGGTTTTGATTTTGGAAAGCCTGCTCAGATATGCGTGTTTCATTGTTTTTCAATTTTATTTGTTTCAAATTTATTTGATGTTGTACTCAAAATTGATTACATATGTCTCATCTTCTCAATGCTTTAAATTGTAGTTGAAATGGTTTGATATTAGAATAAATAAATACTAGATAACTAAATGGATAAATTATGTGCTTGTAGAATATGGTCATTCTTGATTTTAATCATAGTTCTCAATTTTTTATTTGATTGTGGACTTCCTCCACTTCATCATTCTAAAAAACGTGCCAAATGATCATCCTTTAGTTATGTTTGTATCATACCTTGTATTTATATTTCGCCAACCATAGAGATCATCTACTTCTATTCACCATAAAAATGGTCAACTACTTTTGTTTTTGATAGTAAAGAGAATTTTTATTGATGACCAAGAAGATCTTTAAATAAATAAGTAGATGGAATGCTTTAAAATTTAAGAGGAGAAAATAGAAGAGAAAGGGTTAGCAAAAATAAAATTAGGTCTACAATAGCTTGTAATTCCTTTTAAAATTTAAAATTGAAAGGCCTGTATAGACCTTGTGTTGAACAAATGGCATTGCATTAAGAGTCTTATATCACAGTAGTACCAAATAGTCGTCTTTATTGCTGTTTGTAGAAACAATTTTTTCTTTCATCATTCTAGCATGTCTTTTAACTTCTATTCCATTTTTCTCTTGTAGGAGATGGTCTCACTGACTCATTGCGTGGTTTATCTAGCACTGAGGTTGTAATTAATGAGATTTGTTTAGTTCTTATTAATTTTGTTTTCTTCATGATTTCATTAGAAGCCTAATCATACAAATTGATTTGCTCTTCTTGTCTCCTCTTTGAATTTATAGCTTCCACTTTTTTTTTTTTTTTGTGAAATAGTCATACCTTTGTCTAAATTATAGATATAGATGTAACATTCTGTTTTCAAGCCTAAACCTGAACCCCAAATTAAATGGTGCATGCAGGTGAAGAGTATTGTTGAATGGAGGGATTTCTACCATAAATCATATAAGTGAGTTAGTCGTATTTTCTGAAATGTATTTTGCTTTAGCTAACTTTTAACTAACTGATTAAAGTCATGTATGTTTTGGAATACATGTGCACCTATATTTTGACGAATTGATGCTTTTCATTGGAAATTGATTGGCTTCTTTAGGTCCTAAACTTAATACGCTACAAGGCTTGTTAGACTTAGGGAATATTAACATAACTTCTCAAGGTGTGTAGGCTTTAATTGCTTTATTAAGAAGGATAGCATAAGAACCACTAGCCAGTGTATGTTCTGAATATATTTTTGTGCTTTCTATTGCTATTACTTTATGGAATTTGTTGTTCAGAATCTACAGAGTGTTGGGTGTGTCATAGGTCCTTGGGCCAGTTTTTGGTGATTGGGTGTGGTAGTTTGTGGAACTAAAGAAGCCAATTTGTTGTCTGTGCTATATGTTGGTGCATACTGTTGGAGCTCAATTCTCATATCATTAAGCAGAGCTGAATGAGTGAGCAAATAACCTAATTATTTTAGTCCTCAAATTAGTGATATTACAGAATAAACTCATTATAAAGTGGGCTATCTAACCTATCTTAGATTTCACATAAAGGTGATTGAGGATTAACAGGGATAAAGAAAAATAATTATTTTATAAGGTGAGGAGCCTACCTCAAATAAGAAAGAAATACTATATATAATACTATCTTACTAGTTATAATATAACTTATATTAGGATTTTTGCATTTTATGTTTGAATTCTTATGAGTGGCAGTTTTTAAGTTGTGGAGAAAGTCTGTTATACCTAGGAAGAGTAAGAATATGCATGTGCATAGTCAGTTATAGTCCCTAGAAATTGGGATTTTCATTTTGGAAAATTTGATGATGAAAGAGAAGCTAGTAACCTGGAGTCCTTTCTGTTCTACTTGATTCTTCTCAGTTCTCTTCCAATCAAGATTGTACAGTCTAAAATTTTAACCTTGGAATTTTTCTTACAAATCCTTCTTCTAAGTTCTATGTCATCCAAAATCGTGATAGTGAAGCATGGTAGTTAATAACACCAATTGTTAGACAGTTGTTACAGTTATCTAGGAGAGGGGGTTGCATATAGGAGGATTATTGGGAATTTTGGACTTAGTTGTTGGAGATCTCCAGGTCCCTCAAACACCAGAGTATACTGTTGTATTTTTTTTTTTTTTGTAGTCCCTGTCTGAGCACCCCACTGCCCACTGATACAAGACTTGGGGAGTCGAGGATTCATTTCAACAATACACACTATTTTTCTGTGTTCCACTCTAATCCAGTTCTATTAAATTAAGAACAATTCCTCCTTGATAATTTTTTTTTTTTGCTGTCCAAGGCTTCCTCTGAAGCCAAACCCTTTGTCTTCATTACAGTATGCAATGGGATTACATATCAGATGACTTGTTACATACTAGTTCATAGACCTTGCACTATCCTTTGTGCTGATTTGTGTGTTCTGTGGACAGTATGCACTAAGGTAGCTGCTATTTTCACATGGAACTATTTGTTTGGTCCGTCTGGTGAATGCTAGCTGTGTCCTGTGTCCTACATTAGAACAATTTCTTATGATTATGCATAAAGGCATTGCCTAAAGGGTGGAAAACACTTTGTAGCAATATGCAGTTTATTCAATTCTTTGGTGTATTTAGTTAGAGCTTGTTAGAAATTATGTAAATACGGTAATTTTGTAAATGCTGATATTATGAGCTGTATCCATCTTATATAATTATGGTAATGCTGATGCATTCCATGCCATAGTGACCCATGGCCACCGCCCTCAGGTACCCCCATCCCTCAAGGCTGAGCCTGGTGTATTCACTATGTTAGTGCTTCTGTATCTACTAACAAAGTTGGATGGCTCTAACTATACTTGGGCTTCAACATCAAACTTTGGTTAAAGGGACAAGATTATGTGGACCACCTCACCAGTCACCACGAAGGCAGAATCAGGGGCTGAGGCTGACCATTTCAAGTGGATTAAGATTGGGGCTCAACTTTATAGTGTTATCAAATCAAATCCACTTTTCATCCTTCCCTTAAGCAGATTTTTTGTGTTCATGACACTTGCGGGTCTATCTGGGAGCAAGCCCTTGATCTCTACAACAATCATACTCAACGTGGTTATGTATTCCCAAAATCTCATGACTTGGACAAACTTTTGCTTCTTGCTGACACCCTTTCCAAGGAGCTTCAACTATACAAACCTTTTTCATGTTGTTGGTTTTGTATGGGCTGCCTGGCATAGTATTCCATGGTTTGTGATAAGATCATCTACTATACCTACTCTGTATTCTTCACAGTTCACTTTGTTGCTTGTAATTCAAACACCATTGAATTTATCACGTGTCGCCATTTTCTCTCTCTAAACACAGCTAATTAAATTGCTGGCATATTTGATGGAATCTCTCTGCCCCTCAACTTTTTTCTGGGATATGATTGTGTGTATGGGACTTCTCTCCTTTGTTCTCTCTTAGAATGTGGGTTTGAGCCTAACTCAATCTCAAAAGTTAGCTCATAGAGTGAGATTTGCCGCTCACTTATATAGTTTATCTTGGTACTATCTCTAACCTATGTGAGACTTAGATTTTTTTTCAATACACCCCCTCACGCCCAGAGCACTATTAGGCTTGGTGCATGGATAATATGGTGGGTGGCCTGTTAGTGAATCTAGGATAGGCTCTAGTATCATCTTAGAATGTGGATTTGGTCCTAACTCAACCCTAAAAGCTAGCTCGTAGGGTGCGAGTTGTCCCCCACTTATATAATCTATCTTGGCACTATCTCTAGCCTAAGTTGGACTTGGGTTTTTTTCCCAATATTCTCCTTTACTGTGATTCTCTGATAGGAACTTAGATCAGAAACACGACACAGAACTGGAAATATAAATTATAATCTCCTTCCTAATATGCGCCTCTCCTATTTGTTTTACACAGCATGTTACTTTAATGCTTACCAGATTTTTCTTATCCTTATTGTTATAGGTATGTTGGCAAGCTAGTTGGCCGATACTATGATAGCCAAGGGAATCCTACAAAATATTTAAAAGGAGTTGAAGCGAAGGCTGCCAGAGGTGCACAGCTTCTAGAAAAGCAGAAGATTGAAGAGGCGAAACTACCTTCGTGCAATTCGAGATGGAGTCAAGATGAAGGTGGTGAGGTATGCAATGTTATTGTTGTTTGTAACCAGTTTATCTTTATTTTATTAACTGATTTTATTTCTCCAGCATGATATATCAAGTGATTAGGAGGGAATCATGATTTTCTTATTATTTTTTCAATTCTTTGATATAAGGTTACCTTGTTACTTTTATGTTGCTCATTTTTGCTTCCAAAGTACTTGAATTCGAAACTTAAAGTGGAAAACAAATGAAATATGACAGTAAACTACATGGAATAGGATGAAAGTTTGTGCAGAAATTAATTTGATCAGCTTTGATTGTATTAGCATAAGATTAATGAAGCAATTGGCCAAAATTTAGTTTGATATCTACATTAAAGTTTAAAGAAATATGTCCTTATTCGCTGCATGTGACTTGCAAAAGATGTCCATCGCAATGTGCCATAGTTTGCTGAGTCAAGAATCTCAAGATGTGACTTAAAAATGTATTAAAACATAAAAATAAATGGAGTCTCCTTGCGTTCCTGGTTTGCTGTGACAATTTGGCAACTCCACTAGGTGGTAATATACGAAAAAAAGTAGAAGGAACATTGGAAAATTTATTATAGGAAAAAAGGAAGTAAAACTGAGTTAAGAAAATGATGCAAAGACCAAAGGTATGATAGAAAGGATAAAATTCATGCATATTTTTAACATTAATGTATCAACAACACATGACCATTGTTAGGAACCAAGAATTAAAATGAGAAAGAAAAGAAAGGATTTTATTGACCAGTAAGAAAAGAACAGAAAATAGGAGAGAAAACTCTTCACAAAAGATTTCTCCTTTCACGAAGAGCTAATGCTCAATCTACAAATGATAAGATCTCCCTCTCTCCTATCCTTCTTCTCCTATTTATATCTAATAAACCCCTCTATCTAACTAACTAACTAACCCCTTAACTAACCAATCAATATCCTAACTGTAGTAACTAACTAATCAATAGTCTAACTGTGTTAACTAACTTTCCCTTCTCCTTATATCCTAACAACCATGATAATATCAAACAGTTGATTACAGGTCTTAAAAGATAAAGGCATAACATTCATTACTCAAAGTACATCAAGATTAAGATTTGTGATCCCCTGGGATCATCCATGCTAATAGATTCAACAAGGGCAGAGTCCAATGTGATCACTTCAGCAGGTACTGGAAAAATTCTTCCTGGTGTGGAGCACTGGACTCTACCCTTGCTAAATCTATTAACACCCTGGATGATCCCAACGAAGTGCAACTACTAATCTGTTCAAGCTACAATGAAATGCCAATGGATAACTAGGAACCTAAATCCTTGCTTGATTTGATATACTTTGACTAGTTAGTGTTATGCTTTTATATTCTAAGACTAGTAACCAAATGGTTCGATACTTTCATGGTGATAGGGTTAAGAGAATGCCTAAACCTCTTGTTACCAAAGTGTATGTTAGGCGCCAGCCTGGCAGTAATAGGAATAACTAACCGAATTCTGTTAGGAATAACTAACAGAATTCTGTTAGTTAAAGAGTACTATAAATAAGAGCTTTAACTGGTTGTAAAGGGGTGTTTTTTGGCATATTGGGATTTGGGACTAACTGAATTGGGATTTAGTTAGAGTTGGTTAGAGAAGTTCAAGTGAATTGGGATTCAGTTGAACCTTTTTCAGTTGTAATTCTCTGTTCTGAGTTCTTCTTTTATAAGCAATAAAGATTCTTAGTGATTTACTCTCTGTTCTTGGTGTTTGGCTTTGTTTTCTTCTATTTTCTTTATCCGTGAGTTGCCAGTGTTATCACATGGTCATGTTTTGTTGTGAAGCTAATCTTATAAGTATGCCTGAATTGTATTCTATCATATCTTTTTGACCTTTCTACCCATCTCTTAACTTTGTTTAACTTTATTTTTTCTTCTCATGATAAATATGCTAATATTCATTCTAAATTCTTTGTAAATTACCTCCTCGTGGATTCAATAAATTGTTGCAATGTGCAGACACGACTACTCCTTTGACAATTGTCCGGATGCTGTTTGACAACTGGGATTAAGGCTCTGTTTGGATAATTCTCAAGAAAGCAAAATGAAAAAGTTTCTTCTGTAGAAACTCTCGTTTAGTTTCTCCAAAAGTTTATTTTAACTAGTGCATAATCTAATTTTAAGTTTATAAAGGGAAGTTTAATTAATTTTACTTTCTTTTCTTTTTCTGCAAATGCTTAGTGATAAGTTTATCCAAACTGACTTTCCCACTGTGGGGGAAACACAAATTTATTTGTTGCAACTGAAATTGTCTGAAAGCATGTTTTCTAATTGTCACTTCATTATAGCCACATTGATGCAGATTGCTTACAAGTTATTTTGACACAGATTTGGCTCTTTTGATCAGGTATGGTGTGATGTTGGTTACCCTAGATTGGTTCAGAGGCCACTAGAGATTGCTTTGACAGGGAAGATGAGTAAGCGTTGTGCATGCTTTGAAGATTCTCAGTTGGACCAACCTGGCTTAGAGGTATATGAAGGGTGTGATTACCATGCTACCAGGTGCAAAGTTTAATCAGGAATCAAACACCAACGGAAGAAATTTTTTTTTAGCTATCTGTATGTATATTAAAAGCTTAATTTAGTGAAGCTGGTAATTATTTTTGTACATTGTTGCTTTTATTTTGAGGGTTGCTTTATGCTATTTTTATTCCGGAATAATCACTCTTCTTTAACAATTAAATTTAAAATTGTGCTATATGCCCCGCACTCTGTAACAGGAAAAAAAAAAAAAAGTCAAGTATATATTAATATTTAATGGATTTTTAAATAAAAATAGGGTATTTCTTTACTGAGAAATAAGTAGATATTATTAAACTCTTGTTTTTGGAGTCAATAAAATAAGATAATTATTTTGATTCAATTTGAATTAATACATAAATCTTCTCATGTTTCAATTTTATTGCAAAATAAAAAAAACTATTTACAAATCTTTTTCTTGTTTAAAATATAATAAAGATTTCCTAAATATATGATGTTAGTGATAGTAATTTTTAATGATGTGAAATACACATACAAATTATTTTTTTAATTAATAAGAGAAGTTTATTTTGTTTTTTTCTTACTTTTTTCTCTCATAAGTATTTACAGAAAAACTTATTTAAATAAGACCTAAATCTTCACCTCAACTCCAAAAATGTTTCTAGAAATAATCAAGATTGGAATGCCCTTTTCTTCGCTCTCATCTCTCATGGCGAAAATTATAGTATATCCTTATAAATGGCGAAAATTATAGTATATCCTTATAAATAAATTGGAACACTAAAAGGATAAGAGTAAATTACATTCATATTCAGATTTTTTTTAAAAAGTACATATAACATTTTTTTTTCTTCTATTTCTACACTAATCACTTTAATGTTTGAAAATATCCTTGACATCTTAGATTTACACTAACCTCTTTATTTAAAAACACTACAATGATATCTCTTATATATTACATTGACACTCTTACAAGTGAGTTTGTTGTGAACATTAAACAAGAAAAGATATTATGTGTAATTCGAAAAAAAAAAACTTTAATGGGTGTTAATATAATTTAGTCAAAGATAAAGATAAAATTTGCAAAATAGTTAGCTTTTTTGGATGCTTTTTCTCCTAAAAAATGTTGTGTTGTTGAATAATTCTTAAAAAATTCAGTTAATTTTTTATGAGCTAGGAATAGATAATTAGAAAGTTTTTTCTCTTGGTTGGTCAATAATTATTTTGAGAGTTAGTTGTAATATTTTACATCAATATACTATTTAAACCTCTCAATTTTTTTGCTTTTACTTTCTTTTGACAAAATTACTCTTGGGAGAACCTTATTTGTTGGAAATGAAGGAGCACAAAAGTAGTTATTAGGGGTATAAATTTATTTTGACATCACTCACACACTTGCTGAGAAACTTCCTACATTGAAAAGCTAACACAAGACTTTTCAATGTATTTTGACATCACTCACACACTTGCTGAGAAACTTCCTAGGAAATTTATCCTGAAATTGCTTCACGTCAAGCATGCTTAGCTACGAAGTTCTTAAGTGATGGGTTACCGAAAAATAGATATATCTTGTTGTTATGGGTAGTACTAATTTATTCCTTTAACGCGTCCTCAACTTTACAGTCTCACACCTATACAACCTCTAGATCCTTCTCATTCTGATGTGTATCTGATTCATTCATATATCTCTCTCCTTTTGGAAGCCTACTAGGAGTTGCTCCTTGCCTGTGTCTCATCTCTTTTGCCCTGACGACCACTCCCCGCTCTTGTCAATGCCTTGGATGTTACGTGCCCACCAGTTTTTGCATGATCTGCCCTTGAACCACAATGTATTGAGAGAGGCCTTTGATACCATTTGTAATGATCCTAAAAGCATATGTCTTAGCAGCTCACACTCTACAACACTTTACTCAACTTCTTCTTTGTTTGTGCCTCATCTTTAAAATTTTAATAACAATAATAATATAATTATTTAGAAAGGAAAAGATTAAGTGTTATGAAATTAAAATGGAAAGTTGTTAAAAAAAAGATTTATTAGTTAGAAAAAGAAAAGGAGAAAGCTTGGCATATCCTACACTACTAGTTAAAAGGATTAGAAGATTATTACTATCGTGAAGATAATTAATATAGTAATAATGTAATATTATATATATGGTTTAGACAAAATATTGTTATATTTTGTATTGGTGTCTTTTGAGAATGATTTAAAATTTATCATGTTTTATCTTAATATATCTTGTAAAAAAAAAGAAAATAGTAGATAATGTTAATAATGAGATAAACTTAGATAATAATGTAGAAAAAGATAAAGAAATATTTGGCAAGCCAAATATATTGAAACAAATCTCGTGAGTCCTATTCTTAAATCACATACACCTTCACTCATATAAGGATATACAATTTCCTTTCCTAGAATTACACACATTGTCTCTTGATAAATAGTAATTTTGTAGGTTGCATAAGGATTAAGAATAAGGAAGAAATAGAGGGAATGAATTAACACATTCAGAGAAGAAGAAAAATAAACGAAAAGCACCAACTACTCTCCTTTAAGAGGTGAGTAAAACATCTTTTCTTAAACCCTTCATGGTATATTTCTTTGAGAATTAAATGGATAGTCATAAAAGATAACATGTTTCTTTATTATTTGAGAGTCAACCATTACCTTTTTTAGGAGGAATGACGGTATATATCATATTTTGAGAATTGGGTGATAGATACCTCCGCCTGAGATGTGGATGAGATTTATGATAGATAACTCTATCTAGGATGAAGATGATATTTTTGATAGATACCTCCATCTAGGATGGGGATGAGACTTATGATATATACCTTTATCTGGGATAGAGATGAGTATATGATATACCTCTATTTGGGATGGAGATGAGATTCGAGATACCTCCATTTGGGATGCAGAAGACAGTTAAACATATCTCCCTCTAGAATGGGGGAAGACAATGAAAGATATCACAATCTAGGATGGGATATCAAATCATTGAAAATATTAACATCTAGGATGGGATATTAGATACCTCCATTTGATAAAGGGGAAGAGAGTAGGACACCAATATAAGCTCATAGACCTAAGTGAAAATGGAATTCACAGTGGATTTGGGATCCACACTAGTTTTAGAAAACAAAGAGTCAAATCAAGTGATTCTGAGAATCATCGAGTTGTATTTGTGTAATTGATTCTATGAAGGATAAAGTGCATGGTTGGTATGTTTGAATGTGTTGATGTGTTGATGTTTATTTTTGGAATATTTGTTTTATTGTGTGAATAATTTGTGATTGTTCTAATTTGAATGGATAGTCTTTTATCTTAATTTTCCACAGATACTATGGATGATTTTTTATTTATTACCACGCAAACTAAGGAAAACACTATTTGCAAACCTGACCCATTTTACAATTGCATTGAGAGTTAGCTTTTGAATTAGCAAGTGAAAAAGCCCCAACACCATCCCCACCCCAAAATGCAGGTCTTGTTAATCAATGTCTTGAGGGTAATGGTTAAGACATTAAAAATAAAAGTTTTTATTGGAAAATATATTGGAGAAGATTTAAAAATCACAGGAGGTGCTTTTTTATGCATCTTGTAACATTTTTTTTGGTAATGTCCGATTAAGTGTAAGTAGAGTTATGAACCTCAGAGGAAACTCTGTTATATCCTAGTAGTGACCTACACTTTCCTATGTTTTTGAGAAAAACATTTTGAGTTGTTTGTTAAACATCATATGGGTGTCTAGTGTAGAAGAGCTTTGATTTTTTTTATCATGTTGAAAGTTTTGATTTATCTATGTTTTCATGTGATTTGAAAACTCTTTGGAAAATGGATCAAGATGTGGTTTATGTTTTTAACCTAGTTGAAAGTTTAAGTTCAACCTTTTTGAGTTTTGAAGGCTTTCTTTTGAAAAATGGATTTGCATGCTTTATGGCAATATGAGATTTCATCTTCATGAAGTTATTTGATTCATGTTTTTGGAAAAAGAAAGAGATTTGTGATAAAGATAATGGTTTTATGCAAAAAGTTACACAATACTAGAAAGATGTAAAGTTGGTTAGAGACATTCTATATGGGAGGATTAAGGTTAGGGAATTCGGGTGAATCACACGATGAAAAGGGGGTGACTAGACTAGAGAGAGATCGTAGACAAAGATCAAGACCTCCAATAAGCGAAGGAGTTGTGTGCTTGAACAAAACTTACAATATTCCCTTAACAATCCAATTTCGAGGACGAAATTTTTCTTGTTGGGGAGTATTGTAACATTATGTTTTTCATAATGTCTAATAAAGTGTTTTAATTAGATTGCAAGGGTAATTATATTTTATTTCAGTATCGTAATTAATTAATTATGAGATGATGGGTTGTTATATTTATGTCTATGTTAGGTATATGTGATGTATGTGTGTTTTGATGAGTTTTAAAGTGTTTTGACCTAATTGGATGGACCTTAAGTCATGAGAAAATGGTGGGTGAGTTTAGTGAAGTGTGGGGAATGAAGAGAAAGAAGTGAGAAAGTCATAAACTCTTCACAAAACCCTTGTAAATATGAAACATAAAATAAAATATCATTCTCTACTATTTTCCTTTTCTCCAAGAGAACCCTTCTCTTGGCAGCTTGAGTTTTGGTCCTCCTTGTGCAAAAGGAACCTCATTTCTCCTCTCCTTGTTCTTTGCGTTGTTCCTAGTGTGGTAAGGACTTCTCTTTTTCCTCCCTTTCTTCCTTTTTCGTATTCTAATAGAGAATCCATGGGAGTCCATGAAAAAGCTTGGTTTTTGGGGTTTTCATTTTGTTTGTGGTTGTTTTTGGGTTTGGGGTGATGTTGCTAAGATGAACTTGTTGTTGAAGTGGAGGAAAGCTTCTCCCTTGGACCCAAAGTTCTTCCTTTTATCCTTCATCTTCACAAAGCTCTATTTTGCTTTTATAGAGGTAAGGGAAACTTTATCCTTTTTCTATGCTTAGGTTGCTTTGGATTGGTTTAAATGTTGCTTGAGAATGAAACATGTTTAAAAATGGAAATTTGAGCATTTAAGGTTTCAAGTTTGAAATTGGGATTCTTGATTATTTGATGAATATAGATGCAAAGTTCTTATTTGTAAAGAGTTTTGATGTTGTTTATGTATTGGAATTGATAGAAAAGGGTTTGGGTTTGTTTTGGGATGATTTGGAAGCAATGAGAGGCAAATTTATGATAATATGAGAAGATGTAGTTGATGTAGAAGCAAAGCTTCATGGTGAATCAAAGGTGATTCAAAGGTGTTTTGATGATAACAATGATGATGACAAAGGTGATGACAAAAAGCTCAAAGATCAATCAAAGAACAACTCAAGTGAATCAAGAACAATTCAAGAGTTCAAGAATCAAGAAGAATTCAAGACTCAAGAAGAAAGCCTAGAATCAAGAATCAAGATTCAAGGTTCAAGATCTCAAGAATCAAGATCAAGATTCAAGACTCAAGATTTAAGAATCAAGAGAAGGTTCAATCAAGATAAGTATGAAATTTTTTTTTCTCAAAACTTTGAATAACACATGAATTTTTGACAAAACCTTTTACCAAAGAGTTTTTACTCTCTGGTAATCGATTACCATATTGTTGTAATCAATTACCATTAGCAAAATGAGTTTGAAAAAGTTTTCAAACTGAATTTACAACGTTCCAATTATTTTCAAAAAGCTGTAATCGATTACAATGTTTTGGTAATCGATTACCAGTGCCCTTGAACGTTGAAATTCAAATTCAAAGGTGAAGAGTCACATCCTTTCACTTAAAAGCTTTGTGTAATCGATTAAACTAATTTGGTAATCGATTACCAGAGACTATTTGTGAAAAAATCAAAAGATGTAACTCTTCAAAAGGTTTTTGACTTTTTCAAATTTGTTTTAAGTTTTTCTAAAAGTTATAACTCTTCAAAATGGTCTTCTTGACCAGACATGAAGAGTCTATAAAAGCAAGGCTTTGATTTGCTTTTCAAGATACTTTTTGCTTTTCCAATCAATCCTTTACAAGCCTTGAATCTCTTAGAACTTCTTCTTCTTCTTTGTACCAAAAGCTTTCTGAAGTTTTCTGGTTTTCCAAACCTTGAAAACTTGTGCTATTCATCTTTTCATTCTCTTCTCCCTTTGCCAAAAAGAATTCGCCAAGGACTAACCGCCTGAATTCTTTTTGTGTCTCTCTTCTCCCTTTTCCAAAAGAACAAAGGACTAACCACCTGAATTCTTTTGTGTCTCCCTTCTCCCTTGTCAAATAATTCAAAACGACATAGTCTGAGAATTCTTTTGATTCTTCCCTTTCCCTAATACAAAAGTGTTCAAAGGATTAACCGCCTGAGAATTCTTTTGTATCCTCATTCACAAAGTATCAAAGGTTTAACAGCCTGAGATCTTTGTCTCAACACATTGGAGGGTATATCCTTTGTGGTACAAGTAGAGGGTACATCTACTTGGGTTTGACTGAGAACAAGAGAGGGTACATCTCTTGTGGATCAGTTCTAGTGGAGGGTACATCCACTAGGTTCAAAGAGAACAAGGGGGGGTACATTCCTTGTGGATCTTTGCTTGTAAAAGGATTTTTACAAGGTTGAAAGAAATCTCAAGGACCGCAGGTCGCTTGGGGACTGGATGTAGGCACGGGTTGTTGCCGAACCAGTATAAAACTCTTATGTGTTTGTTTTCTTCTTCCCTACTCTTTTACTTTCCGCTGTGCATTTAATTTCCGCTTTTACTTTCTGTTAAGTTTCTTTTCTACTCCTCATTCTCTTAACAATTTAGTAAAAGCCTTAAAAGAGTAATTTTTTAATTGGTAAAGGTTTAGGAATAATTAATTCAACCCCCCCCCTTCTCAATTATTCTGAGGCCACTCGTTCCAACAGTTGAGATGATGTTGTTTTATGATTAGAGTTGACTTTATGTTGAAATCATTAGATTCACATTTATATGAGTTTTTTGTTAGTTGTTTGCAAGAATTCAAAATATTGGAATGTTTTGCTATGCTTATTGAACTATATGTGGGCGAAATATAATAAATCACACTAGAAGGAGGGTTTGAATAATGTAATGGAAGTGGTTTATAAACAAAACAGTTTACTAGGACTATTGTCCAGTGACAAATAACATTACTAGGATCAACGCATACAATATTTGTTTGTTGTTAGTCTTTATGGCGTATTGACAACTGGTGATGCAAATCTTACTAAATAAGGCAAGATCTTCACGATTCCAACAATGGATTGATTTTGAATAGATCCTTTCTAAATCTATCTCAATCATGCTAGATTCAAAATGTTAGTTTAAATCAAGTAATAAAGAACAATCTAAAACAGACAGATTATAGTATGAACGAATCCACTCGTTATTGTACTACACTAATAAAAAATAGAAATATTTATGTAAGTATTTAAGAGTCCTTTTGGACGTGTGGTAAAAGCATATTGGATGATCCACTATTTTTTATTGTTTGTTCTAGTAGCAATGCATTGGACGCTAGATATTACTTTTAAGAAACGGGTATAGAATTGTAGAGTGGACGATAATCATAAACATAGCCGAAGTATAAAACGTTATTACCATAATGTTTCCATATGACGTGTCTTGTACTTTTGCATGTAAATCATTAGTAATCATAAATTTTTATCTTTTTTATTCATAAAAAACAAATGGAGTGAATGGATCGTCTAGTTGTAACAGTGGATTCATAAGTGTGATGAACATATGAATGGTGAATCTATGATATTATAACCTCTTATGGTGTTGAGATTGGTGAATGAATTTTTGATGATGTATGATATTGATTTGAATGATCATAACATGCATGAATTGATGAATGACATTGCATGTAAGTAAGCACGTAAGTTAAAGGTGCTAAGAAGGCCTTCAACTAGTGTTGGAGGTTATTGTGGTGGCTAACGCCGAATGGGCCTATAGAATGAATGGAAGGGTGAATCTCTAGATAGATTAAGGTCTTTGAAAGCTTTATCGAAGTAAGCCACTACTCACGCTCATCAATTTTTGATAAAATCGCACTTCCTTCGCAAGGTTAATTCCAGTCTCCCCAAATGGTCAGATCATAGAGTACGACTATGTTAAGGGATGTGCTTGGGTTAACTACTCGAGAGGTGAAATCTTCCGGGAGTAAAGAGTTAGCTTGGCATAACATAATAGATAGACATGTGCATTGATAATTGTGACTTGAGAATGATGTGTTACTTGATGAGTCATGGAAATATTGTGCTATTTGATTATTGATAGATTGATGATGATGATGGCAATATGATAGGAAAACCATCTATAATGGCCTAACTAATGAGATAACCATTTATAATGAGGTGAAACCTTCTCTTAGGTTGGCCATGGCAATATGATAGGAAAACCATCTATAATGGCCTAACTAATGAGATAACCCTCACCCACCTTGGAACAAAGTTTGTGTTGCATCCTCAAACACCTTCACAGGTGGCCAAAGATCAACTAACTATGAAAGATATGAGGGATGAGGAAGAAAAACTAGAAAAACAAAAGAAAAAGAAGGATAGTAAGGCCTTGTCTTCAAAGGCCAAGGGGAAGGAAAAAGAGGAAAGGATTCCTCCAAGAATATTGTTAAGAAGGAAAACCATTTTGCAACAAAAGGTGATATCAAAAGAGCACTTCTTCTTAAACAATCCTTCTACCTTTTCTTGTCAAGGGAAACATCCCTTAGCATTGCCATACCTCTTGAGCTTAAGGTTATTCCACAAGTAAAGGAGTTGTTGAATGAGGGTTTGGTTCATAAGAGCTTAAATCCTTGTGCTTTGTTGGTGCCCAAAATAGGTATTATGAGGCACCAAATCCCTATGATAGGTGGTATGATGAATGTGTTGAGTGGTGCAACCCTCTTTTGTAAAATCACCAATGCATCCAACATCTTCATGATTCACATACATAGGGACTCATTAGGTAGGTTTGTTCTTATTTTTAGTTTCAATACAAACTTAGGTGCTCATATGGGACACCTTAGGTTTGTTGTACTTTTTGGTAGGAATAATCAATATGAAAATACAGAAAAATGTATTTTTTATTGCATTACTTTCCTTAATTTTTTAAATAAAGATCAAGGGGTTCTCATGGACCCTAGGAGAATAAAGGTCATTCCTGAGTGGCCTACTCCACCAAGTATAAGGAAAATTTAGGACTTCCATGACTTAACAAACTTTTACAAAAGGTTTGTCCCATATTTTTCTATACTTGTAGCACAGCTCATTGAGTTGGTGAGGAACCATGTTCCCTCATGGGAAGATTCCCAGGAAAGGGATTTTCAGACCTTACCCTACTCTAACATACCAAATACCACTAATATATATGTTTTTATTCTTTTTACAGGTGTTGAGGGAAGAAGCCTAGAGCTTCAAGAACCGCTGGATTTAAGGTCAAATCCTTTTCAAGGGGGGGGAATGATGCAATCCTACCCCCTAAGGGCATTGGATAGAAGACTCCAAGAAGATTGGGCCAGAGATGCAAGAGAAGGCCCTAGGGTTCTCATGAGCCTTAGGGTAGATTTTGGGCCCATGGGCTAAGTATGAGTCCACTTATCTTTGTACATATTAGATTAAGGTTTCATTATTTTTGGGCCTTGTATTTAGGGCTCCATAGTGTAGGGAGGGTACCCTAGTAATGTAGGATTTTTCAGCCCTTGCATTTTAGCGCACCTAGACTAGTTTTTGTATTAGGGGTAGTTTTGTAATTTCAAAAGCATTAAGTGCACTATTTGATGTGTGTGTTGGGAGATAAACTTAATTGAATTGGGAGAAACCCAATCCGATTAAATTTTGGACCATCTTAAGGGGGAGGTGAGCATTTACTTGCTACACCCCATTGCCACATCATATAGTCACACTTTGTGCATGTCCTTCATGCTTTACATGTCTCATGACACCTAAGCACACTTAGTGGAGAATCTTGGACTTGATCTTGGGTTAGTGGGCTGAACCATAGCTAAAACTCACTAATCATAATTAGTGGAATTTTGGCTCCAAAATATGGCTCCACAAATTCAATTTCAAATTCATGTGAAATTTGAATAGAAATTCAAATTTCCCTCCAATATTGTGTGACACTTAGGCTATAAATAGAGGTCATGTGTGTGCATTTTTTCAATTTTGATCATTTGAGAATTACACTTCAAAGTTCAGACATCATTTGAGACATAAAATTTCGTACTCATTCTCTCCCTCTTCCTCCACTCATCTTCTCCTACCTTCAAGCTCTTATCCATGGCTTCCTATGGTGGTGAGATTCTTCTTGATTCATCTTTTCCTAGAAGTGGCGTCTCCCATAATTTTTCTTCCATCTCCATTCCGCTGCCATTGATCTTCAATAAGCAAAGGATTCCATTAATGAAGAAGATCCAAGGCCTACAAGCTCCACATGGAGCTACGTCACCTTGTTAGTGGGCTTATTTTGGTAAGCTTACCCTTGCATTTTTTTTGAACTATGATGATTGTGTCATTTGATATGGGAGCAGATTATGATGTAACTTCTAAGGAGTATGTCACTTGTGGTTTATATGGACTTGGTGGTGGACCTAAGGACGAGATCCAACCCTTGGCCTTTTATTTATGTTTTGTCTTAGTGGGGACCGACTTAAGATTTATATATATTCATGGATCTATATTGTATTTATTCCCTTAATGAGACCTTTGAGATTCGTTTATGATGTTTTGATGATGTAGTGCCTTGGGGCACACGTACCTTTATAATTTAAGACTTGAGGATCCTTTTATGGGTAAAGTTTATATGAGATGCTTGTATTCATGAAAAATTTACTCGTATTTTCATTAATTAAACTAATTCAAGAGTTTTAAAGGAACTAAAAATTAATTTTTCCATGTTAAAGTTTTAATGTTTCAGGTAATGGAATATGGGGTCATTACACATCTCAATAAAAAAATTATTTTTACTTCCTTAATCAGTGGTCTTAGAACAATGATTAGTATTTGCAACAAAAATAAATTACAAAATACTTAGAACTTTGGGTTTTGATTCAAATTCAGTAAGAAAAGCAATATGTCTATGTTAATGCGGGTTGAGTTTTATTTGTGCTAGATTAAAGTGTTGACCTAATTTTTTGACAATTCAAATAAGAGTTTAATGGCTATTAAGTTAATAAATACTCTTGGTAAAAAAAATTAATAAATACTTCCTCTGTTTTATTGATAAAATTCAAATTAAAGTGATGTTTATTTTCTGTTATAAGATTCAATCCATATTGTCCTTTACATTAGTTATTTTTAAACTAAAATACCCCTAATTAATTGTATTAAAAAAATTAATTAAAAGAGAGAGAGTCCATACCAAAAAAAAAGAAGAAAGAAAGAAGAATATTAATGACATGTATAGTTTTGAAAAAATATTAAAAAAAAATTAAGATTAATTTATTGATATTAACTAAATCAATCAATTTTCTTAATCCTAATAAATTAATTAAGTCTTATAAATAAGAATAAAGAGACTACAAGAGTTTAACAAAAGAGTTAATAAATCTTTTTTTGTCAAATACCAATAAAATAATACTAACTATTAATAATCAGAGGAAGTATTTAATATTACTCACAAACTACATAATTAATATAAAATATTCTCATTTAATATCTATGTCGAGAATAGTTGTGAAATAAATCATAATTATCTATGTCATATTTAATTAGGATAAATGTGAAAGAAAAGAATTAATGAGACTTGGTGTAAAACATTAATAGTTTCTGAACAAGAACAAGAATTCAATATAAAAGTTTTGGTTTGAAGGGAGTAAAATTTTTTACATTATTAATCAATTAATCAAAAATCATTATTCCTATGACTTTTAAGATAATCTTTATCTTTATATATATAAAAGAAGTAGGTAGGAATAGTTGTTGAAATATATTTTTGGTAAGTAAATGAAAGAAAAAAAAATAGGCTTTAATTGGCTTTAATTAGAAATGCTAAAAGTAAATGAAAGTTATGTGTTACAATTTTATTATTATCAATACCATGTTTTAATTCTATTTAATGATTCAAATGTTTTTAATTTGTAAGGCTAGACTTTCAATGATTATCATTGTGGTGGTAATGACTATTAAATACATATTAAATATATTATTGATGGTAGAATACCTATAAAATACCTATAAGCAACCGTTGTTGGTCCCTAAGTTTCATACTCAAAAAATTTAATACACCATGTGAGTGGAAGCTTAGAAGAATCAAGAACGGTAACTTTTCACAATTGTAATGGTTAATAGTAATTTCGAATCAATTTTTTCCGTTTTATTTCTATTATGTACTTTTTAATTAGTTCCAAAAATGCAACGAATATCAAGTTTTTCTAACATTTAGAAAATATAACAAACTCTCTCTCCCTCTCTTTTTATATTATATATGTCATATCATATGTCGAATATTATAATAACTATTATATCTATAATTATATTATTATTTAATTGTAATATATATATATATAATGGAAATTTTATATACTGAGTGATACTTTTTGTAAAATAGTTTTATTGCACTATTAATTCAAACAATGATTAATCCATATATAATAATAATAATAATAATAATAATAATAATAATAATAATAATAATAATAATAATAATAATAATAATAATATTTAAACACCATTTTTCAACTTCATAACCGTCAAAACAAGTAAATTACTTTTTTGTCCTGCAAAGAAAGCCAAAATTGTTCGGTTCCATGGGGTGTACCCACCAATAAAATCTGTTGTCTCCCCTGTTACCAAGTTGATTTCAGGAAATGATGCATCTTCTTGGGATTGAAATGCCCAGAGATGTTTGCATTGCATAGTACCCGGATTGCAATAAAATACAATTCTTTAACATACCATGTAACTCTTGGTCCCTAGGCAAATAAAAAATATATTAGTCATATCATATCACAATGATTGTATATTTCTCTCCAACAGGAGAGTGGCTAATATATTTTTTTCTAACACATATGTCATTATTAATTGAAATTTATTGCAATCTATAAAATTAAGAAAATATCACTAGATTAATGTGAGATCCACAAAATTTTATAATTTTTCATAAATTTTAATCAATAAAAAGATATACTAAAAAGGTGTGATAAAAAAATGCTTTTAGTTTTGGACTAATATGCTGAGTAAGGCACAATTAATATTGGTTGGTGTTAGGACTTTCTGCAACTGTATCAATTGTCATGGTAGGTTTCATATTTATAAAAGAGTTCGTCTCCACAGAGACTTGAGTTTACTTAATTCATTCGGATAAAGATAATCAGTTTAATAGTTATATACAAATTTAATTGAATGTCATTGGTTTTGGTTTGATTAACTAAAGACAACTTAAACTAAAAGAAAAGTAAGAATAACAGATTTAGGAAAATAACAGAAATACAGAAATAACGAAATTTAGTGCGTCAAAAATACGTAAATTATGGAAATAATAATAGTGACTTTAAATTAATTTAAGAAAACATAGGATTGAATTTCATCATTCATACCCTTAGTATTCTAATAAGATTAACATGTATAAATCATTTTCTAACATTACTGATGCATACATAGTTATCCTAAGTCGATTCCTCGCACTTGGAACCTAAGAATATTTACTAAATATCAATCCCTCGCATATGCAGTAAATATCCCAACATTACAATTATATTCTCGTGCTTTTTACAATCAAACACGTTATGCTCTATTCCTAGTGTCGCAACCTACTTCACGACGGGATGACAAAAGCAAAATAAATAAAATTGCCTCAATCATTTCCAAATATGCATGTGAATTAGGAAGCATCAATAATAATCAAGCCAAGGCTATTGTGCAAGCAATCAATGGGGCAAAACACACCAAATGATTATGATGATGGATGACTCAAATTCTCACAAAGGTAAACTTATCACTTCCAAATTGAGCTTTCAAAACTATCATGACATGTAGAGGAAAAACAAGGACTTCAAATCACAAAATGTCAAGAGACTTTTATTTTCAAAACAATTACCCATTTCTTGAACATATCCTATAATTCAAAGAAAAACATGCAAAGTTGTACATGCAAACAGAATTGACCTAAAATATTAAACTAGGAACCCAACACAACTAACAAAATTAACAAAACCAACAAAACTAGCAAAACCAAAGAACACTCTCCCCATACTTAAACAACACATTGTTCTCAATGTAGCACAATTAAAAGATTAAAAGCAAGTAAACCATCAAATAGAATCGGACAAATGTAATAAAAGTAAATAAGGAGATAGGAAAAGAAAAACTCCCTAAGTCATGGTGGAGGAAGAGTAGGGTGGAGTAAGGAAGTCTCTTCCACCACTACGTCCACTAAAGAAGGGTTTGTGAGGAATGGTTTAAGTCGGTGTCCATTGACCTTGAAGCTCTTGTTTGTGGAGTCGCTTTTGATCTCAACTATACCATAAGGAAAAACATTAGTAACAACAAAAGGACCAATCCACTTAGACCTCAACTTACCACTCATGAGTCTAAGCCTAGAATTATACAATAACACTTTTTGCCCAACCATGAAGTCCTTCTAAATTATCATGCTATCATGGAACTTCTTGGTCTTTTCTTTGTAGAACTTGGCATTCTCATACGCTTCTAGGCGGGTCTCATCTAACTCACTCAGTTGCAACTTTCTTTCCTCACCAGCTTGATCCATAGAAAAGTTGCAGGTCTTCACTGCCCAGTATGCTTTGTGCTCAATCTCCACTGGAAGATGACATGCCTTTCCAAAACCCGATAAGGAGACATTCCTATGGGTGCTTTGTAGGCAGTCCGATGTGCCCAAAGAGCATCATCAAGCCTGGTACTCCAATCTTTCCTGCTTGGCTGCACAATCTTCTCTAAAATTCTCTTGATCTCCCTATTAGAAATTTCTGCCTGTCCATTGGTTTGGGGGTGGTATGGTGTGGATACCATGTGTACAACACCGTACTTTTTAAGCAAGGCATGCATTGATTTGTTGCAAAAATGGGTTCCTTTATCACTAACGATTGCTTTAGGTACTCCAAACCTGCAAAACAGATTAGATCTGACAAAATCTGCAACAACCTTAGCATCATTAGTTCTAGTGGGCTTGACTTCCACCCATTTTGAAAACATAATCAACTGCAAGGAGAATGTAAACATAACCAAAAGAGACAGGAAAAGGGCCCATGAAATCTATGCCCCAACATCAAACACCTCACAGAATAGCATAGGTTGCTGAGGCATTTGTTGTCGCCATGTAAGTGCACTTCCTACTCTCTGACACTGCTCACAAGTGCTACAAATCTTCCACGCATCTTTAAAGATGGTGGGCCAATAAAAGCCACAGTCAAGCACTTTGCGAGCTGTCCTTTGAACACCCAGATGACCTCCTGGTGCGGAAGAATGATAGAATCGCAGGACTGAGTCAGTTTCATGATCTGGAATGCATCGTCTAATGACCTGATCACAGCACAATTTCCACAAGTAGGGGTCATCCCAGATAAAATGCTTAGCATCACTTTTAATTTTATCTTTTTGAGCTTTAGATGCTAGGGGAGGAAAAACAGAAGCAACTAAATAATTGACAATGTTAGCAAACCATGGAGTAGAAAGAGAATCAGAAATACTATACAATATATACAAATGATCATCCGAGAAATCATCCCAAATGGGTGAATCTTCATCAGACACACATTCGATCCGCCTCAAATGATTAGCAACTAAATTTTGTGCTCCTATCACGGATCTCCAAGTCAAACTCTTGGAGCCAGAGCATCCCTCAGATCAATCTATGGTTTGAATCAGCCTTCTTCAACAAGTACTTTAGAGCTGCATGGTCAGTATAAACAATAATGCGAGTACCAAGCAAATAAGAACGAAATTTTTCAAGAGCAAAAACTATGGCTAGTAGCTCTTTCTCAGTAGTAGTATAATTCGCTTGGGCAGCATCTAAAGTCCTAGAAGCATAATATATCACCCTAGGCAATTTATCAATTTTCTGAGCAAGGACAGCCCCCAATACATAATTTGATGCATCACACATAAGCTCAAAAGGGGCTGTCCAGTCGGGTGCCTGGATGATGAGGGTGGTAGTCAGTGCTCTTTTGAGGCAATCAAAAGCATCTTTGCATTTATCATTAAAGTCAAACTCCACCTCCTTTTGCAACAAGTTGGATAGTGGAAGGGCTACTTTGCTAAAATCTCTTATAAAGCGCCAGTAGAATCCTGCATGACCAAGAAAAGATCGCACCTCTCGCACGCAATAGGGGTAAGGCAATTGTGAAATAACAGAAACTTTTGCAGGATCTACTTCAATGCCTTTATTGGAAATAATGTGGCTTAAAACTATACCTTGCTCAACCATAAAATGACATTTTTCAAAATTTAGAACAAGGTTAGTTTCAGTGCATCTATGCAAAACCTTTTCTAGACTATCCAAACAAATATCAAAAGAGGATCCATATACAATGAAATCATCCATAAACACCTCTATGCAATTTTCTAAAAAATCACTAAAAATACTGATCATGCACCTCTGGAAGGTACCAGGGGCATTGCACGGTATAGGCAAAAGTGCCAAAGGGGCAGGTGAATGTGGTCTTTTCCTGATCCTCAGGAGCAATAGTGATTTTCATATAACCAGAAAAACCATCAAGGAAACAATAGTGAGATTTACCTGCCAGGCGTTCAAGCATATGGTCAATGAATGGCAAGGGAAAATGGTCCTTTTTGGTAACCTAGTTCAGCCTCCTATAATCGATGCAGACTCTCTAACTGTTCTGCACCCGAGTAGGAATCAACTCCTCCTTCTCATTTTTTATGAAGGTAAGGCCGGTTTTCTTCGGGACTACCGGGACGAGACTCACCCATTGGCTATCGGAGATACGATAAATGATTCCAACTTGCAGAAGCTTGGTTACCTCCTTCTTCACTACATCAAGAATCACCGGGTTGAGTCTTCTCTGTGGTTGTCTTACTGGTTTAGCCTCATCCTCTAAATTTATCCGACTCCACTTTTCCTCTTCTTCTTCTTCTTCTGCATTTTTCTCTCTGGTTTCAGGCTGTTGGATCTGTTTTCCTCTTTCCCTGCATGGCTATTTATAGAAAAAGCCATTTAGTGCAAGGAAAACTCGCTCAAGCAAGCTGCTTGCTTAGGGCTGAAGCTTGCCCAGGCGAATGGCTTGCTTAGGGCTAAAGTTTTCTCTTAGCCCAGGCGAGCTAGATGCTAGCCTTGGCGAATTTAGGGTCAGAAATCTTCACAAAAAGACCATTTTGCCCTTCCTTTTAGCTTTGTTTCTGGATCTAACAAACAAACAGCCATCAAAACCTACAAAATCACGGATGAATCTTTCATATTTAAACAACAATATTAGTAAATGTCAATATATAGTTACAACTAGTTTTAAGGGTAGTTTATAAGAAAACTATTACAATTAAAGGATAAGTGCTAACAATTTAATCCCAAAAATAACTGAAATTTGGCACTTATCAGTTGGCTCTAAGCTTTTAAAACAATTCATATCATACATCAAATTGTTGAAGCCCAATAATTAAACTCAGTCAATTTTATCACTGATCGAGGTCGTACCCGAATCAAATAAATATTAAAAATGCAGTATCTAGGAAGTGATCATAGGTCGTCTCCCAACGAGCAATGGTCAACCAAATGTTCATAACAGATAGTAATAAAACAGTAACGAATTCGGGGGGGGGGGGGGGTTGTCTGTTTTTGTAAATTAAACAGCAAGCAAATTTGAATTAGAAAATAACAGAATTAGAACATGTTGTTTCCCCTTGATTCACAAGCAAGTCTCTTATCCTAGGTTACGAGAATTTATCCTTAATCAGTTCAACCACTTAATCCAACCCTAAATTAAATTACTAAGCGAAAATTAACATAAGGCTGTCATTATGTGATTAAGCAACACATACACCAATTAATCATGAACGAAATTGATCATTAAGCATGAACGTAAATTAAGCGCAGAGACAATTAATCAAGCACTAAGCATGCATGGATTAATAGCAACAAATACAAATTAATTGGTGAAGAGGAAAAACTGATCAGAATTTAATAGTAATAACAAAAACTCAAAGAGAGTTGTGTTTGATCCTCAAGAGAAAACAACACTGGAGACTTAGCCTTCCATTAATCAGCAGAAAACGAAATTGCAATTGGAAGCAGAAAACGAAATTGCAGATTGAAGCAAAAAACGAAATTGCAGAAAACGAATTTTATTGCTACGTGAACAGTGCACATGAACAGTAAAAACTGGAATTGCAAACCCTAAAATTATTCTCCTCCCAAAAAAAACTCTAAACTAAAACCCTGGTACTGTTATATAGGTCCTCAGCCCCAAAGCTTACAAATCTGTTTTAAGTCCAAGCCCATAAATAAAATAAAATCTGGACAAGATAAGATTGGATGAAATAAAATCTGGATAAGATAAGATTAGATTGGATGAAATAAAATCTGGATAAGATAAGATTTGATAAAATAAAATTGTTTGCTCTCTTCAAGTCCAAGCCCAATTGCTTATAATTCTCCTAAAATTAAATTAAAAACACCCAAATGATAAAAAAGTGCATAATTAATTTGACAATTAAGGCTAATCAGTAATTAAAATGGTGACAAAAAGGGTTAAGAAATAGGAGAAAACAATGACACATCAAATCCCCCCACACTTAGCCTTTTGCACTCCTGGGAAAAATTAAAAAAAAAAAGCAAGGAATAAATCTAGAGACATTAAAGAGAAACAAACAAACACAAAAACAATTACATATTTCTCAATGAATCTCAAGGAATGAAAGGAATGGGCAATATCCAACACGTAGAGAGTTAAAGAATCAAGACAGTCATGAAAATCATCCAAGCATCTCAAACATGGCAAGATAGTCAATCAGCTCAAGAATGAAAAGTGATAAAGCCTCATAAGATATGCACTTTATCTCTCAAGTGTCTAGGCTACTGTTTACTGTCAGAGCACCCATGAAAACAAACACCACATAGACTTGGCAAAACTCTAAAATCGACAACCAAACTCGCCAAACACATACACATAAGGATCAAAAGGTCTTTTAAGGTTGTAATGGGGCCAAGGACAAGGTAGAGGAAAGTATGGGACAAGTAGCTAAAACCCAAAGGAATATAGGAGCAATGGGGAATAAGTGGAAACTAAGTAAAAGTAGTAAACCCCAAAACCAAAATTAAAAATTAAGCATAAAAAGTAACTCAAAACAAAATCAACCAAGTCCTTAAACCAATCCAAGTCTTCAAACCAAGTCCTCAAACCAATCCAAGTCTTCAAACCAAGACTTCATTTATTCAACTTCATTCTCTTTTTTTCTATTTTTTTTCATTTTATTTTTGTTTTTTGTTTTTTTGTTTTTTTTTAACGTGAACAGTAGCATTTGAAAGCATTTGAAAAAATAAAGCAACAATTAGGCAATATATGTATATACATCAAGCATGACCAAAATACATCATCAAGCATGGCCAACAAAAACATATCATCCAATGAAACATACCCCCCCACACTTATTCCCAAAACAATTCCAAAGCTCCAAAATTCCTTAAGGGTAGGGTGAGATCATGGTTTTTCACTTAAGGCTTGTAATGAGCTTCAAAACAAAGAAAGGGGAACATAGGCTCAAAGGGGCTATCAAAGGAATTAATTCAAGGTAGGCCCATTTGGCTTGAGGCTTATAAGAACAAAGTGCCTAAATCATCTCCCAACATACATGTGAAGCAAGAAGTATCAACAAGAGTCAAGCCAAGGCTATTGTGCAAGCAATCAATGGGGCAAAACACACCGAATAAAATAGATGATGATGGCTTAAATTCTCACCAAGGGTAAATCTATCACTTCCAATTCGAACTTTCAAAACTAACTTTACATGCAGAGAAAAACAAGGATTTCAATTCACAAAATGCCAAGAAACTCCTATTTCAAAAACAATTACCCATTACTTGTACATAACCTATAATTCAAAGGGAAACATGCAATGTTGTACATAAAACATAAAACCAAAATAATAAAATTAACCTAGAAAACCTAAAAAAAATAAACTAGAAAATCCAACAAAATCAACAAAATTAAAGAACAATCCCCCCCCCCCACACACACACACTTAAACAACACATTGTCCTCAATGTAGCACAATCACAAGATCAAGAGCAATCAAAACAATCAATAAAATTGGACAAGTGCAATAAAAGTAAAGAAGGAGATAGAAAAATAAAACTCCCTAAGTCATGGAGGAAGAGAAGTAGGGTGAAGTAAGGAGGTCTCCTCCACCACTACATCCACTAAGGAGGGATTTGTGAGGAATGGTTTCAGCCAGTGTCCGTTGACCTTGAAGCTCTTATCTGTGGATTCACTTTTGATCTCAGTTGTACCATAAGAAAAAACATTAGTCACCACAAAAGGACCAATCCACTTTGACCTCAACTTACAACTCATGAGTCCGAGCCTAGAGTTATACAATAAAACTTTCAGTCCAACCATGAAGTCTTTCTTAGCTATCAAGCTGTCATGGAACTTCTTGGTCTTCTCCTTGTAGAATTTGGAATTCTCATAGGCTTCTAAATGGATCTCATCTAGCTCACTTAGTTGCAACTTCCTTTCCTCTCCAGCCTGATCAATAGAGAAGTTGCAGGTCTTTTCTGTTTGGCTGCACAATCTTCTCCAAGATCCTTTTTATCTCCCTGTTTGAAATCTCAGACTACCCATTAGTTTGGGGGTGGTAAGGTGTGGAAATTTTGTGCACGACCCCATACTTTTTTAGTAAGGCATACATGGATCTGCTACAAAAATGGGTGCCTTGATCACTAACAATGGCTCTAGGGACTCCAAACCTGCAAAACAAATTAGATCTAACAAAATCCACAACAACCTTAGCATTGTTAGTTCTGGTGGGTCTGGCTTCCACCCATTTTGAAACATAATCAACAGCAAGGAGAATATAAACAAAACCAAAAGAGACAGGGAAAGGCCCCTTAAAATCTATACCCCAGACATCAAACACCTCACAAAATAACATGGGTTGTTGAGACATTTGTTGTCTCCATGAAAGTGAGCCACCTGCTCTCTGACAAGGCTCACAAGTGCTACAGATTCTCCACGCATCCCTGAAGATGGTGGGCCAATAGAAACCGTAGTTAAGCACCTTGCGAGCTATCCTCTGTATGCCAAGATGGTCACCTGGTGCGGAAGAATGACAGAATTACAGGACTGAGTTAATCTCATGGTCTAGAATGGATCTCCTAATAACCTAGTCACTGCACAACTTTCACAAATAGGGATCATCCCATATATAATGCTTAGCATCACTCTTAATTTTATCATTTTGAGCTTTAGATGCTAAGGGAGGAAAAATAAAAGCAACCAAATAATTCACAATATTAGCAAACCAAGGAGTGAGGAAGGAATCAGAAATCTTATACAGAATGTACAAATGGTCATCTGGAAAATCATCCCGAATGGGTGAGTACTCAGACGCACGCTCAATCCTACTCATGCGGAATGAACAGTGTGCATGAACAGTAAAAACTGGAATTCTCAAATCTTAGAATTATTCTCCTCTCCGAAAAACTCTCTAAACTAAAACCCTGGTGCTGTTATATAGGTCCTTAGCCCCAAAGCTTACAAATCTATTTTAAGTCCAAGCCCATAAATAAAATAAAATCTGGACAAGATAAGATAACATTGGATGAAATAAAATATGGATAAGATAAGATTAGATTGGATGAAATAAAATCTGGATAAGATAAGATTTGATAAAATAAAATTGTCTATTCTCTTCAAGTCCAAGCCCAATTCCGGATTCAAGCTCAATTGCTTATAATTCTCCTGAAATTAAATTAAAAACACAAAATTAGTCAAGTAGGCCCAAATGATAAAACTGCATAATTAATTTGACAATTAAGACTAATCAGTAATTAAAATGGTGACAAAAAGGGTTAAGAAATAGGAAAAAATAATGACACATCACCCTCTATAATAGTCGCTAAGTTTTTCACTTAAACTCTTGTAAGAGTCATGACTACTATAGGAGACATGTTTTTCTCTTTTCATTTCTTTCATTATTTTTCTTCTTTCTTCCTCTCTTTCATCTTGACTTATTTCTTCCACTCTTTTTTTTCCTTTTTCTTTTCTCTCTTGTTTTTATTTCCATAATTTAAGGGATCTCATTTCATCTAATATCTTATACAAGGGGTCCTTAGGAGTAAAACCCTCACCATTAACACTAGATGAAGAATGAAGACTCATGTTGGTTCCTAAGTTGTGGTTTTTTCTTGTTGGGGGTTTGAAAACAAAAGGTAAAAGAAACTATAGTTGAAACTAGCCAAAATAAACACTAAAAGAGGTGTGAAAGATAAGGTAAATATTAATTGGTAAAAAGCAAGCTATCTAGGCGGTTTGACAATGGAAGGTAAAGGAAATTTAAAGCAAGCTAGACGGTTTCCTATGTAAAGGCTTGGATGACCCTTTGGAGGTCCCAACTAGCTCTTCACTTAGCCTACACGATTTACACTAAGCTATTACACACAAATAGATTTTTGGGTGGTCTCTTGGAGGCTCCCAATACACCCCTGAAGAATGTCCAAATACAAGGAATTGCAATAGAAAAAAAAAATCAGCACTCAATTATTCTATTACAACAAATTTAACAAAGCAAATAAGGTCTTCAAATTTGTCTTCAATGCTTGTTTGTTTTCTCAAGTGTTTCACTCAAAATTTGGTGAGGCTTTGGTTTCTTCAAATCCAATGGTGTTCCTAGGATGGTTAATCTCCAAGACTAAAAAATATTCCTTCAATCAACGCACCAATTTCCTCTTACAATCCTTATTGTAGGCAACACTTAAACACAAAAAAAAAAAAAGACAAGCAAGAAACCAAAAGATGAAATGAAAGCTAAACCAAAAGGAAATTTAACGTGACATTAATTCAATGAGATTCAAGAAAAAATAAAGCAAAAGGACAACACCACAAGCCAAGGTGGAACACAAAGGAAGTCCTAGAATGGCACTAGATTAAATTGACAAATTAAAAACAAGACTCAAAGCAAAATTCTAGTTATGTCAATTTAGCAACACATCTAAAAGATGAACAACTCCAAGGAGTCAAATAGGCTTGTAATACAACTCAAAATAATGAACAATTTTCAAGCAAATAAAGCATACACATTTTTTTAAAATTTTTTTGTTCTTGTTTTGGACGTGCATTTTAATGTTAATCTTTATCACCTTTTTTTGCTCATTTCTTTTTTGTTTTTGTTCATTATTTTTCCATTATTTTCGTCTAGATGTTTATTTTATCCAGTTAAAATTTTAGCTCAAAACTCAAAGTATTCAAGCCATGGTGGAGTTAAGAAGACAATGTGCCAAAATTAATAGCAACCAGAATTTCAACCTAGAAATCAAGAGTAGTGTTTATGTTGCTTAAGGCTTGGATAGCTACAATTTGTGTTTGCTTATGCTCAATTGTCTTGAATAACACAATTCAAGAGAGCTTAAGACTTATTTTGAACAAGTGTAGATCTAAGATTTAATCAGTTTATTTTTTTGAATCTCAAAGAATATTTTTTTGAATTGGTAATCGATTACCAGGTTCATGTAATCAATTACCATAGGGTTTGTAAAGTGGCATATTGAAAATTTTGAATTGATGAACCAACGACACAAAATAATTTGAATTTTGATTTGTGTAATCAATTACTATAGTGGTGTAATTGATTACCAGCAAAGAGATTTTAGAAAAATTGTTGAAAAGTCACAACTCTTCAAAATATAACTGTGTAATCGATTTCCAGAATCATGTAATTGATTACCAGTGAAAAAATTTCAGAAAAACCTTTTGAAAAGACACATCTCTTCTAGTTGTTTTTGAACAAGCACAATGGGCCTATATATGTGTGTGTGTGTGTGTGTGTGTGTCTTTACTTCGAAAAAGAGAGAGAATTCTCAGAGAACTTAATTGTCAAAATCTCTCTAAACAACTTGGCCAAACACTTGCAAAATTATTGAGAATTCTACTAGGATTTTCAAATTGTATCATCTGCTCTAAAAAAGAGAAATCAATTTGTTCATCTTATAAAACTAAGTTGTAATCAAGAGATTGTTTGTCTCTTGACGTGTGAGAAACTTGAACACAAGGGTGAGGGATCCCAAGGTGTGTTCAAAGATTGTAAAGGATTTACAAGGATAGTGGAAAAATCTCAAGTGGGTTACTTGAGGACTAGACGTAGGCACGGGAAGTGACCGAACCAGTATAAATCGAGTTTGCAATTCTCCCTTCCCTTATCTTATTTATTTAATTACAATTTACTTTGTCTTGCACATTTAAAAGAACATTATTAAATTGATTGCTTCTTCTTCTTCTTCTAGATTTTGAATCTATTATAAATCATTTAAAAAGGGGATTAAAACTTGTTAGTCAGAAATAATTAAGACTTAATTCACCCCCCCTCTTAAGTTATTGATGCCACTTGTTCAACCACATGCTTTGAATGTGGTAAGCAATGCCATATTAAATCTGAGTGTCCTATCTACCTTAGAAAACATGATGAAAAGAAAGGAAAGAAGGATAGAAAACAAAAGAAAGCCTACATAGCATGGGAATATAGTGCATCAACAACTTCCAGTTCTTCAAGTGATGAAGAAATTGTCAACATGTGCTTAATGGCAAAGTCCAGACCATGGAGGATAGATCTGTTTGATCCTCGACATAGGGCCTCTTCATGCTGATCGTTTTCCGGTAAAATTTGTCATTATGTTGGTTCCCGTATGCATGATTGTCATAACTCTTGGGGCTGGGGACTATCTTACTTGACCTCACAATAGGAGCTAAAATGTTTCTGTCCAACAATGACCGAATAATATCTCTCCTATTCACGTTAGTCTTTTTCTTCTATTTGTTCTAAATGGGGTAGCCAAGATGGAGGTACCTACAAAAGACACTCTGATGTTCAAGTCAGGGTTCAGTTGAGAGCAATTTGTACGAATAGTCAAATAAGTATGCAGTTCCTATGAATTGAACAATGTTTTTACTTGGAGTTTCCCCCTTTTTATCCAAACCTTTGTGGGCCTTCATGTCCCTAAGTTGGGGTTAGGCGGTCAAAACCTTTCATTTTCCTTAATTAAACCGTCCTACTTTATCAAATGTTTAACTACCTTGTTCGTGGGATGGTAAGGATTTTCTCGTGCTGAGTGTGTATTTGGTGGGGTCGAACAAGCGATATTGACCTTGTCGAATACCTATCCGGTATAGTTATATTATGAAGTTAAAATTTCTAAATAAACATTAATTAAATCTAATTAGTCAATATATTTATTATAAAATACTATTTGGATTCTATGTTTAATAACTCTATATACTTATTTGTTGATTTATATTTGTATGATAATGTTAATTCTTTTTACATGAACCTAAAACAAAATGTATTAAAATTATTTTTTAAATATATTTTTATTATACTTTTAAATTACTTCGTTAATAATATTATAAATTAAATAAGTTTTACTTTTTTAATGATAAAAATCACAAATATAATAAATATATGAAAAATATTTTCGTTCAATGATTTTTTCTAAAAAAACAATTAAGTGTAATACAACTAAATTGTCTTTTCTTATTAAATATTCTATTTGCATCTAATTTAATTATATTTTACATTTGAAATTGTTCAAAATATTGTTTATAAACTATAATGTTATAAAATAAATATGTTTTTTTTACAATATAGCTGTAAGATAATTGAATTATTTTACCATTTATTTTATAAATTTAAAAAATATTTAAATCTAACAAAAGTTAAACTATTTTATATTTTTTACATAATAAATTTTGCATACAATTTTATATATATTTAAATGAAATTAAAAATATATGAGCCTATAACTAAATATGTTTTCTCTTTTTGAATACTCTTTCAATCTTTGTGATAGTTTGAAGAACTTAATTACCTAATTATGTTTATCTCAATAAAAATATTTAATTTTATAAACATATGTGTTTCAAACATATCAGCTAATGACCTTGCATCACATGAGTATCATACTAGTTTGGGAAGTAGTAAAGAATTAAATTATGTTTTATTTTATAAATTATGAAATTATAATTTAAACTAAATTATACAGAATGGTATTTTTATTTATGTAATTATTTTTTCTTAAAACTAAATAAAAAATTATATAGGATTTTAAACTTATAATCATTACTCAAATATTTTTATTTTTAAAATATTTGAATATTAATTAACTATTTTTTTATATTTTAGTTAATAATACAATTTAAATTTACGTGTCACAATTATTATATATATTATATATAATTTTTTGAATATTAGAATAAATATTATATATGATTAAATTATAGTTATATTAATATATAATTTTAATTATGTTCACAATTATTATTAAATATATTTGATATTTTTCCTACAAAGTTAACTTTTTTGCTATAAAACAGAAAACCGAAGGACGGTTTTTTGCACCTCTAATTAAACCAGTACAATTCAGCCGGTTGTTTCTAAACACCAGCGACCCGGGTCGGGTTGAGCATGTTTTTTGTTTTTAGAAAAAAAATCAAAACGACCTCCAAAAAGCTTGAAACGGTGCATTTTTGTGTTTTACACTTCTGCGACTGAGACTGTTGTGCCTTCACATTCGTTCAACTCACAGCAGCAGCGAACCCTAGACGTGAACGGCTGAACCTCGCCGTCGCACGCCGTCTACGGAGGCGGAGGCAAGCTGTCGTGTCTTAACTTGCGCTGTTCGTCGCCGTCGCCGTCACATGCCCTCTAAATAGCTGAATCTAAGGTAATGATAGTTTGATATTTGATAATTTTTTCTTCATTCCTATATTGGCTGAACATATATCACAGAATTTATCTACAATAATTTTTTTTTGGTTCATATCGATTGTACAATGAAAATCTCTGCAACTATAGCAGAAATATGTACAAACATAAAGTTTATCCATAACTTCAATACAAATGGTAGTGCTACAGGCACTCAAAGCCTCAAAAGACAACAGAACAGGGAAGAATTCATGAACTCTCAATAAGATTGAAACGACAAAGTGAAATGTTCCTTGCCAAAAAAGTATTTATTTTAAAAAATCCAATCCATGCCCACCCTTAGGACCTTAAATGATTGGGTCGAAGTGTATTTTATTACTTATATATTTATTTATTTATTCTCGTTCCTGGCAGGGGTCGAAGTGTTCATAGATTAAGGAGTGATGGAAGAGGCAGAGGAGGATCAGCGTCGTCGTTTGAAGCTTGAAGAGGCCCTTGAAATCCAATCCCTCAGGCGCATCATTAGTGCTTACCTCAAGTAATTGTTCCTTCTCTTTTTCTGTTTCTCTTCAATTCTTTGTACTATGGAAATCACCATTCAACAATCTAAGCCAAGATGAAGTCTTGTTTTTATTTTTATTCAATTCAGGATGCCCAGATATATATAAAAAAAAAGTGGAGGAGTTTTAATTTTTTAGTTTTGTTTTTACTCCTGTTTTTATTTTATTTTATTTTCTTGTGTTGAGAGAAAATAAACATATACTTGACTCTGATCATATAAAAATATAGTTTTTTTTTTTTTTTTTTTTAAATTTGTGTGGAAAAGTTATTTAATTTTATGGATTATACAGAAGAGGGAGTGATGAATCGTTGTTCAATTCTCTGGTTTGAGATGTCTGGTGGAAATAATGCTTTTATTTTTCAATTTTACTTTTAAAAGTCTAAATTTCCAATGCACATTCAGCCATTAGTGTGTAAAGCCGCCAGAACACTGTTGAATTCTTTAGCTGTATTGGTAATGATTGTTATATGTTGTTCGTTTATTATATTTTAGTGTGGTAATACATGTTTCTTTGTTTTTTGTTTCTTTCATAATATTTTTAACAAAATGATAACCCTAGTAAAACTTAAGTGTAATCTTTCATTGACTTGTTCTGATCCAGTTATCCTGATGCCGCAGAAGAGGATGTTAGAAGAAATGAGAGGTCTTATAGGAAGCTTCCACCTTCCCATAAGGTATTTTTGTTCTCTGCTTTTGCTTGATATTCTGCTAGGCACAATGTTGATGTTTGGTTGTTCAGTTTCCTTTTTCTGACACTATCTGACTTGTTATGAACTGTGGCACAAGTCTAGGGCCTCGGAATAGGACCAAGGCTTTAAATTGCTGCCATGGTTATGGTCGTGGTTTTATCACTATCCTTGATAATGTGGGAAATTGAGGACAAATGTGGCTGCAATTGTGGTCATGGAGAGTCCTAAAACCTTGATGTTGCAGCTGAAATTGCGGTCGCAGACTGTTTCTTATAACCTTGAATAGGACAAAACTTGGATGCAGTTTTTTAGGTGATTTTGGTGTTGTTCTTCAATCTGAATTAGAGTTTCTCCTCAGTAACCTATGCTAATCTTTATGCCAACCTTTATTACACAAATTATTGAGTGAGGTGAAACTCCACTTTTGATTGGAGAATAGTGCTAAAAGCATCTAAAGAAATGCATCTAAGTTTTGTCCCATAGAATAATGATATTTCCTTGGTATGGCAGTTATTTCTGGCTTGTGTCTTCCTAAGCTTGAGCAAGATGGATACTCTTTGGCCAATTCAGACCGTATGGATTGAGATTCTTGAGGTTTTGTTTGTCAGTCACTGTTAATAATGCTAAAGAGAAGCAAAATGACAAACACCTAATGGATCTCTTTGATGGGTTGCCACTTGGTTTTGGTGCTGTCCAAATTTCAATATATGTGGTTATTGACACAGTGATAAAGAGATGGGTTGAAACCTGCTTTCTTGTCATATGCAAATAGAGATAATATGGACAGATTGATGGAATTGTGTGAATTATCAATCTAAAACTGCATATATTTTTTTCTTTGTGCAGGATTTATTGCAGAAATTATTAACTCCAATCTATCAGTGTCTAACATTCTAATGTACATAGTTTCCTCAGTTCTTTAGTTGCTGTCTTGTAATTTCTTCTAGCACTTTCTGTTCATTTTATATTGCCTTGTTTACTGAGCCCTTTTTTTGTGTGTTTGTAGGCTTTGTTATCCCAGTATCCTCAAAAGTTTCAAAGATTACGCTGGTACATTATACTTGCTTTTTTTTTCTTTGCTTTATAATTTCTCTCACTTTTTATAATCTTATAAAGAAAGAAAAAATGTTGAGATTTCTGAATTTGGTTGATTTGAACTTCTTCCTGCATTACTACTTTCATAGATAATTTTTGTTCCCTAACAGAAAAAGCACTTTGGGAGGATTAAATAATTTTAGTTTTTGGCATCAAATTAGAAAAGAAAGTCATTTTAGTCTTTTTTTATATATATAGTTATAGTTATAACACAACAGTTTTCTGTATATGCTTCTCTTCTCTCTTTCTGAACAATATACAAAAAAATATGACATTGTGATAATTGAATAATTTTTCCTTGGACTCTGTTTACTTGTTAAAACAAAGCATGCTTTCTTCTAGAAGAACAGAATCTTGGGCTAAACAAAGATGTTCTAACCTTTTAATGAGGCATATAGTGGTTTTGGTGGATGTGTTGTCTGTGCTTTCTCATGATTGGTTATCTTATGCATTGCTTAAACTTAGGATTCTTTTACCATGATAATCTTTGATATCCCTGGTATATTTTTTGGCAAATGTGGGAGTTTTCTTAAAATCACTTACCAGTTTACCTTCTTAATAAAGAGCTCAATTGGAATGAAAAAATGTTCATGTTCAGAGGAAAATTATAATTTTAACAAGCACAATTCAAAGTGGAGGGGAAAATTAGAAAGGTCTTTTTTTTTTTTGCTCTCATTTTCATGTTCTTAGTGATTTTACTTGCTATAAAATGATTAATTGGACATGAAATGAATGCATATGGGTGTCATAGCATGTTCTAGCAGTTAATAATGGATATTGTGGTTTGTTCTGCTTTCCATTGGTGCAGGTGTATCTCAATGAATACTCATTTCATATTCAGCATGCTTCAAGTCAGAATCAACTCTTTCTGTGGCTTATTTGTTTTCTGTTTTACGGTCATATTTGATATTTGATATAATGAACATTTTAGGCATTTGAACCTCCACTTGACATGAGCCAGGATGCAGATTTTAGTGAAGATCCTCATCCCGAATCTGCCCAAAAAGATCATTTAGTTTCTGAAGGGATTAGTGCTTGTTCATGTGAGTCAGCCCCTGTGAGAATAACATGTTCTGTATCCGATCAACATTGTTGTGTGGAAGGTAGCAATCATACATGCAGATCACAAGCACAAATGCATTCCAATGAGGTTTTTGCAGCACTGTGACTCCATGTCCTTTTTGATTTAGTAGATAAGAATTATGATGTTTCATTGGTTCTATCATTGTTTTTTTCATTTAGAAATTTGACTCTGTAGATAACAACAGGAGGTGGGCATTGAGAGTCGCCATCAGTCAAATACTGGGAACCATTCTCCAAGGTTGATACATACTAAAGAAACTAGGGAATATTGTGGAAGTCCTATTGCTGATTCCAAGGGCAATGTAATTCCTTGACTGTTTTAATATTGTAAATCTTTTCATATTTTAGAATCACTATTTAAGTTGGTTGTAAGTTGTGCAAATTCCTTGTGGTTAGTTGATGTTAATGCTTTGATATTTCTTGAAAAAAGTAAATAATGTTGATACACTTCAAAGTAATTGGATAAAGTCAAAACTTCACTTTACTGCTGGTGATGTCTTCCTGCACTTTAGCACCATGAGACGTTTTTAAATATAATATCTGTTAGGTTCATTAAAGCATGTCCTGATATGTTGGGACTTCTCTTTCATCCTCCCATCCTCAATATCTCAAATGTCCTTGCAAACAATCAAAGTGTATTCATAACAATTAAGTCAATGACAACTGAGACATTGCCTGGAAACAGTAATAACTAGCTTTCAAATCTCATTTGAGTCATCTGTCATTTACTTGAACTTTATGGAAAGTTGAAATACAATGTACTATTCTGGTTGGACATTTGAGTTGTAAAGAAATAACTCTTCCATAGTATCTTTTAATGTGTCAATTCTATGTCAATTTCAAACTTCATAGCAATCTTTAGATATGTAAACTGTCTTTTCTAACAGAATTAATCTTTGGTATATACTAATAATTGTGTTTTGCAGTATTAGTTTTACTCTATATGCAACCATACTTATCTAGAGCCCTTTTTAATATCTTTATTTCAGGTACCAGACACCTCATCACAGCAACAATGGTTGGCTCCATCTTTAAAATTGAATGTTCCTTTAGTTGATGCAGATAAGGTATATTTATGTTTTCAGCATCATTCTTTTCAGTTGTTAATTGTTCCAATGCAGGATTATGGAAAGGTTTGGGTTTTAATGGGCAGTAAACAAAGTTAAAGAAATAGGGCAGATGAGAAAGAAAATAAACTTCCACTTGACACTATGGTTTGGTTCCATCAGAGTAGGAGAGTAGCTTGCTGCAATAATTCACAAATTTGTCTTCTTATCTTCTATCAAGAGAAAGCATTAGTGTTGTATAACTTAACCTTGTATTATGCTCTGTATTTTTCATTTTTCTCTTAGTAAAAGAATTCTTGTGAAGTGGGGCTTTTATGTGGTTTTTTTGCTTATATTTATTTTGTTATTGCTTTTACCTCAGGTGCGATGTATAATAAGGAACATAGTTAGGGACTGGGCAGCCGAGGTACTGCCTGTTAATTTATTGCTTTGTTTTTTAATACGAACTTTCATTTTGTTCATCATGAAAAACTTGATTGTTTACCCACTTTTTCGCTTTTGCAAATGTGTCTTATTAGGGTAAAAAAGAACGTGATCAGTGCTACAATCCTATACTTGAAGAGCTTAATATGCTATTCCCTAATCGCAGTAAAGAGAGGTAGAACTTAATGTCTTGATACTGGCAGAAATTTCTTACTTGGTTTGAAGATTGTATGCACAATTTGTTTTTCACTAAAAGCATGGAATTTCTTAAACAGTCCACCTGCATGTTTAGTTCCTGGTGCTGGACTTGGTCGGCTTGCCCTGGAGATTTCATGTTTAGGTGCTTATAAATTAACAGGCTTACATAGCTATTATGTATAGTATACTTCTATTATAACTGATACATCATATTATGATGCAGGATTTATCAGTCAGGGAAATGAATTTTCATACTACATGATGATATGCTCAAGCTTTATTCTTAACCAGTAAGAATAAGGGTTATCTCTTTCATGTTGATCTTGTTAGTGTTACAATGATTACTTGTTTGTTTTGAAGTCACAAAGTGTTGATTGCTGTTCTGATTTTTTGGTCTTTTTGCTTTTTGTTCTCAATCAATTGGCTTGATGGAACATTTAAGTTCCCAAACTGCTGGTGAGTGGACAATTTATCCTTGGATTCACAGCAATTGCAATTCATTATCAGACAGTGATCAACTTCGTCCTGTTTCAATACCAGATATTCATCCAGCCAGGTATATACATTGATTTTTTTAATAAAAGAAAATTTATTAGTTAGTATAAAAAAGGGTTGCAAAAGGGAACCATAATAATTGTTAGAGATGTATATAAAATCATTCATGTGTCTTCATCTAACAACTTAAGCTTTTGGGGTAGGTGGTTCATGATATAGTATCAGAACCTCTGACCAAGTGGTCCGGTGTTTGATCCTTGCAGCTCCATTCCTTTAATAAAAGGTTGAATTTCAACACATGGTAGGTGGGCTTGTGCATTATCTACTCTTCTAGGCTTCAAGCCTGAAAGTCTCATACATGAGGGGCTGTGTTAGAGATGTAATAAAAAATCATTTATGTTTATTCACCTAACATCTTAAGATTTTGATATAATTAGTTACAATGAAACAAAAATTGCTGTTAAAGTATTGGATTATCTTGTTCTACTAGGCTCAAAAAGTAAGACCTGGTCAAATATGTTCTTGTTATCCAATACAGTGAACAGAGAACATTAGTAACTTGTAGAAATACTAAAGTATCAGTAGATCTTATGGTATGATAATCTTATAATCATAATATTCTTGGACTGGAGCAGTGCAGGAATTACTGAAGGTTTTTCCATGTGTGGAGGTGACTTTGTTGAAGTTTACAGTGATTCCAGCCAAATTGGTAGGAGAAACTATCTACAGCTATATATATACATACATACATACATATATATATATATATATATATATATATATATATATATATATATATTTTAATCAACGATATTATGTCAGTAGCTCTTAAAGAGTAAACTTAAAGTATCAAGAGTGTTATGGTTCTATTCATTATGTGTCTGCTTTGTGCTTTGTTGATTCATCATGTTAAATTAAGCAACACATACAATACAAACTATGAATATGGAATGTTACGATGCTACAGTGATTGGAAAATGAGCTGCTTCAAATGCTTGAACTTGTATAGGGTCATTGAGTTGATGAAATTGAATGATATATTTTGAATTTTCAATCTATACATTAATCGTAATACATATAATGTGATATGGCCACTTTTTAGTGTATGCAGCTGGAGTAACCTCTACTGCTTTAAACTAACATGTTGCTGATTCAGAACCTAATTAATAATTGTCCTCTAAAATAGTTAAAATTTAAACCCTGACAGTTAGGGTTTGAACAGAGGATGACTGCCGCATAGTTCTCTAGTCAATTGTTGGTAAGTTTTTAAATGCAACAGGCTCAGGGAGCATGACACATGGATCACCCCTACGCTGTCTGGAGATACTATTAAAAAGTTAATTGATCTTGCACAAACTGAGCTTGACATTATAATTCCTACTCTGCCATCTATATCTAATTATCTATACTAAATCTGATATATAACACGCTATCTCTAGTATAGTAATCTCTAACGAGACTTAAAATGGCCATGCAGGTGCTTGGGATGCAGTTGTAACTTGTTTCTTTATCGATACTGCTCATAATATTGTTGAGTACATTGAAATAATTTCAAAAATTTTGAAAGATGGGGGAGTAAGTTCTTGAATCCAAACCTTCAGATAGATACCATGTATATACTTTCTTTCCTGTTGTAGTCTGTTCCATTTGCTTGTTGCCATTTCCATTTAACTTTTGTAGTTCATAGTGGGTGACATTGATATTATGACAGGTTTGGATAAATTTGGGACCTCTACTTTATCACTTTGCAGATATGTATGGACAGGATGATGTATGACTCCTTTTCTTTTCACATACTATATCACATCACATGTTTGGTGGGTACTATCTTACTCTGGTCATTGTCTGTAGGAAATGTCCATTGAATTGAGTTTGGAAGATGTTAAGAGGGTTGCATTTCATTATGGATTTGAATTTGAGGTAATCTCTTTTTGGACAATGTCCCATTTTACTTATGCAAGTGACTAATCATATTTGCATTATCTGGTCATGGGTTGCAGAATGAAAGAACTATTGAGACAACTTACACCGCAAATTCTAGATCAATGATGCAAGTAAGCTCCCAACTGTACGCAAGTGCTCATCTACTTGCACCCTGTTTTTTCCTTTCTTTCAACATTCATCTACAGTCTAGCGGTTCTTAAATCCCTAGCATACCTGTGCCATAAGTTTATAGTCGGTTGTTTCAATTCAGAAATTCCAAACTGCTTTATACAAATATAGCTACTGATTTATATTTGGTTATTCAATGTACTAATGCTTTATATGTGATTCATAGCAAATCATTAAAACTGAATCTACTGAAAGCTTTTGTTGAATTTGCTAAAATGGTTGTTATCCTCTTTGCAGAATCGTTACTTTGCTGCATTTTGGACAATGAGAAAAAAATCTGCTGCAGTGCAGCAGCAAGTGCCCTGAGAATAGCTGATTCAATTATTGTGATATAAAGTACAAATTAGCTCTCTTTTACTTGGTCATGCCTTGTACTTTTCCTTGTTGGAGTGAGGAACTTTCCTTAATTCATGAAATCCTGACAATTTTTCCAACATTGGGAAGTTAATTTGCTTTTGGTTAACAATTGCATATCATGAATGTTTTTGATAATCATATGCTTGCCAAATAGTATATGCATATCATGAATGTTTTTGATAATCATATGCTTGCCAGATAGTATATGCATTATTGGATACTGTACGAGAAAACTTGAGTGTGGGTTGAAGGTTGAACAGTCCCTTGCTGTGACACAAGCAGGAGCATTATTATGTCAAAGATGCACTTGTGATTTTTATTCTTTTGTAGTTTTCTTTGAATTTCTTAAAACAGAAGGTTTTCATATTGGAAATTCATTTGGCAAGGTTAGAAGCAAAGTTTGATATTTGTGGAAGAAGCCAGGAAGCTGTTACAGTGGAATATGTATTAAGTGGTTATGATTTTTTAAGGAATGAAAGGCAAAATAACAAAGTAAGCTCAATATGCAAGAAGACTATGAGAATCAAATGAGATTTTATCTGTTTTTGTTAAATAAACCATCGAAGCAAAAAGCATTTCATCCATGTTTCCTTAACTTAATGTTTCAGTCTTGTTTCTGAAACACACTCTTTTTGGACCTTCTAAAAGTTTCTTTGGCTACAATGCTTGACATTTGGGGTTTAATGCCGCAAGGAAAGATAAGGGATCCATTTCCTTTCACAAAATGAGACGCCAGGATCATGAATTTTTTACTGATGCCACGGTGCTGTTAACCTCTTTAGCATTACCCAAAAACTTAGACAGTGGAGCTGAATTTAATCATTTGATAAAATTAAATTTGTGATCATCTGAAACAGAGGAACCACTTCATAGCACCATCTAGGGTGATGGTGTGAAATAAGTTGTTTATGAGGGATGTGTATAGAATGACGTATTAGTTTGACAGAATCTTCCATACTAAGAAAAACCACAAAAAGTGAATGCAAAATTGCCAAAAAATCACTTCTAGCTTTAGTCATTCACGAAGTAGCAATTCTATTGATATATTTTTATCAATTTGGTGGTACCTTGAAGGAGCTCCATTTTTGTTACTTGTAATTGGCTGGCCTGGTTAAACTCATCTAGTGTTTGGATTATTCAACCCCGTGAATTTTTGCTTTTGATACTCTATGATTCTATATTTCAATAGGTCCATCAAATCATTTATTAAACTTTTAATTGTTGACAACATGTATGTATGTATCTTTTAGGTTTTTACTTATCATACTTTGGGGATGATTTTATTCCAAAAAATTCTTAAGAAACCAATCTTACGGTCGGTTGTGTTGGAGAGGGAGCAAGTATGATCAAGAAAGAATAAGATGTGGTAGTAAATTATAGTTTGATATATCAATTTTATCGAACTTAACATAGAAAGCGTGTCCTTTACAACCCACTAGCATGTAGAAAACACACAGCCACAGTTGGTGCAATTGATGAGACCAAGAATTCAGGATCCCTACTCCCTAGGGTTGTGTGAGAAAAGGTGCAGGTAGTGTCATGTCTTCGTCAAAAATTGCAAATAATTATACTAAAGCTGTATCCAGTGATGAGGAGAACCAAAAAAGTGTTTGTTTCCCATCTCTAATTTGTTGGTCACAACATTCCCGCGTCATTTTATTAGTTCAAGGGTCGGCCAAAAAGCAAAGGCTAAGTTTGACAAAGAATCTTCTCTACTAAGAAAAACCACAAAAAGTGAAAGCAAGATTATATTTCTATTGTTATATCTTTATACAAAAATTGGTGCCGTAATCTAATTACAAATTATTATATGAATAAAAATATGAAATTTTTTAATAAATAATTTAAAAGTTATGAAGATTTAAAATTAATTGACCATGTAAAAAAATTATGCTTGCAATAAATTAAAATTATATTATATTATAATGTTTTTTTTTATCACTTCTCATAACTTTAATCATCTTATTTTACAAGTTTCTATGTCTCCTTTCGATGTATTAAAAAGTATACGAATATAATTTCTTCAAATCCCTAACATGGAAAGCAAAAAGAAAACAATAATAAAATTAGAGTGACAGACAAAAAGATCCCAAAAGCTTCAAATGTCTAAAGGTTCTTGCAGATTGATCAAGATAGGCACCCTCTTTAATACCATTTTCTTACCATCCTCTGGCTTCCACTCCACACTTACATATTCTAACCATACAACTAAGAATTCCAATATATTTAATTACTAAGAATCACACACTGTCACTTTCTAAACTTGTTTTTATTGATCCAGTAAAAAAAAAAAAAACTTGTTTTAGTTTATATTAATTTTTATGTATTTTAACATTTTGAAAAGTGTTTTTATGCATTTAATTATTTACAGTACATGATAAATCAGAATAATCACTAAGATGAAATAGTTAAATGCCTCACATAATTTCTAAGAGACGAAAAATAAAAACTATTTCAAAAACTTAAATTTCATAAATATATATATATATATATATATATATATATATATATATATATATATATATATATAAACAAAAGACTTTTATTGAATAAATTTGTATTGTGAAAAAAAAAAAGCTGCCCCGCCACAGCAGGCGGGTTGCTTCCTCTGACGTCGCCGGGGAGCTCTTGGTGAGGAGACCTCAGGATAAGTTGCTAAACCAAAGGGGAGGGGAGATAAATAAAATAAAGTTGTTATAAATATATATATATGCATGGTTTCGTAATAAAAAAGAACCTCCTTTTCTACGTTATTCTCATTTTTCCTATATAAGTAGCTTCTCTAAACTGAATGCATCCTTCTTTCTCCATCGTTTCCAAGCCCTGATCTCAACCTCCCACCAGAGACAAATTAAAGCGACATGAGATAAATACACACATACAGCAGCCTAAACGAACCGTTTTGAAGCTAACTCATCGCTAGCTGCGCTAGTTGGAAAAAAAAAATGGGCAGTGTTCGAAAACTGATCGTGGAGGTAGTGGACGCTCACAACCTCGTCCCTAAGGACGGCCACGGAACCTCCAGCCCCTACGTGGTGGTCGACTTCCACGGCCAGCGGAGGAAGACGCGGACCGCGGTCCGTGACTTGAACCCGGTCTGGAAAGAAACGCTGTCGTTTAATGTAGACAATGTTAACTCCCAGTCGTCTCAAATCTTCGGCGACACGCTCGAGCTCGACGTTTACCACGACAAGTCCTACGGCTCCACCCGCAGACACAACTCCCTCGGCCGAATCCGCCTCAGCTCCGCCCAGTTCGTCAACAAAGGCGAGGAGGCTTTGGTGTACTACGTCCTGGAGAAGAAGTACCTTCTCAGCATGATCCAAGGTGAAATCGGTTTGAAAATCTACTACGTCGACGAGGAGAAGGTTCTTAAAATAGAGGAAGCACCGCCGCCCCCACCACCACCGCAGAAGGAAGCAGAGATTACTGAACCGGAGAAAGTGGAAGAAACACCTCCACCACAACCACCAGAAGGTGAGAAACCTAAAGAAGAAGAAATGAAGGAAAAAGAGAAAGAAAACGCTGAACCTCCTCCTCCTCCAGCTCCAGCTGCTGCAACTGAAAAACCACCACCTGAAGCTGAACAGGATTATCAACCGTTGGATCCGTTGTTAGATGTGAAGGCAGCGTCTGTGTCGAGGTCGAATTCGGAAATAAGATTCAACGGAACCAATAACGGTCCTGCACCTCCTCAACCAATGAGAAGGTCTGCATCAACGGCGAGTTTTGCAGCATCAGAGGCGTCGAGTGAAACTAGCAGCATGATGACGATGATGGAACGGTCGTCGTTTGATCTTGTGGAGAAGATGCACTACCTCTTCGTCCACGTCGTCAAAGCCCGCTACTTACCCACCAACGGAAACCCCGTCGTCAAAATCGCCGTTTCGGGGCAGCACCACGTCACGTCCATGCCCGCGCGCAAGTCCACCGTGTTATTCGAATGGAATCAGACCTTCGCATTCGCACGCGACGCACCTGATTCCTCCTCCGTGCTGGAGGTCTCTGCGTGGGACCCCCAAGCTTCCGAGGCTCTGCTCGGTGGTGTGTGCTTTGACGTCAACGAGATTCCCGTGCGGGACCCACCGGACAGCCCTCTGGCCCCACAGTGGTACAGATTGGAAGGCGGAGGGGCCCTCCACGGCGACCTCATGATCGCCACGTGGATGGGAACGCAAGCCGACGAATCATTTCCCGACGCGTGGAAGAGTGACACGTTTGCTCATGTGAACTCCAGAGCCAAAGTTTACCAGTCACCGAAACTGTGGTACCTGAGAGCCACTCTTCTCGAAGCTCAAGACGTTTTTCTTCTGCCATTAACCTCATCCAAGGAATCGTGTTTTCGAGTAAAGGCCAAACTCGGATTCCAGGTGCTGAAATCCAAAACGGTGGTTACTCGTAACGGCACCGTTTCATGGAACAACGAAGACTTCATTTTTGTGGTGGCAGAGCCCGTGAGCGACCACCTCATGTTCACTTTAGAAAACCGACAACCTGACGCGCCGGTGACAATTGGAGTCCTCAGAATACCTTTACTCGCTATTGAGAGAAGGGTCGATGACCGGAGCGTGGCGTCGCGGTGGTTCACCTTCGATAACGAGAGCGACGACAAAGCAAGCAGCAGGCCCAGGGTGCACCTGCGGTTATGCTTCGACGGCGGGTATCACGTGATGGACGAGGCGGCTCACGTTTGCAGCGACTACCGCCCCACGGCAAGGCAGCTCTGGAAGCCACCGGTTGGCACGGTCGAGCTCGGCATCATTGGCTGCAAGAACCTGCTACCGATGAAGACGGTGAACGGTAAGAGCTCCATGGACGCGTACTGCGTGGCCAAGTACGGTAGCAAGTGGGTTCGCACGAGAACCGTTTCGGATAACATGGAACCCAAGTGGAATGAACAGTACACGTGGAAGGTTTACGATCCTTCCACCGTTCTCACCATCGGAGTATTCGACAGCTCCCTCCTCGACATGGATAATGACAAAAATACCCTCATAGGAAAAGTACGCGTGCGTATCTCCACGCTGCATACAGGGAGAGTGTATAAAAACACTTACCCGTTGTTGGTGCTGAGTCCGGTTTCGGGGCTGAAGAAAATGGGGGAGATTGAGATAGCGATAAGGTTCGTTCGGACGACTCAACGGCTAGATTTCCTCCACGTGTACTCGCAGCCGATGCTGCCGTTGATGCACCATGTCAAGCCGCTGGGGGTGGTGCAGCAGGAGGCGCTGCGGAACACCACGGTGAGGATGGTGGCGGGACACCTGTCCAGGGCAGAACCGCCGCTGAGGAAGGAGGTGGTGTTCTACATGCTGGACGCGGACTCACACAACTTCAGCATGAGGAAAGTGCGCGCCAACTGGTATAGGATCATAAACGTCATCGCGGCCGTGGTAGATATTGTACGGTGGATAGAGCACACGCGGGGATGGAGGAATCCAACCGCAACCATATTGGTGCACGCGCTGTTAGTGATGTTGGTGTGGTTCCCTGATTTAATCATTCCCACGTTCTGTTTCTACGTTTTTGCTGTAGGTGCGTGGAACTACAGGTTTAGGGCGCGTGACCCACTTCCGCATTTCGACCCCAAGATATCTTTGGCAGAGGTTGTGGATAGGGAGGAGCTTGATGAGGAGTTTGACACTGTGCCCAGTAACAAAGCGAGTGAGGTGGTGCGAGTGCGGTATGACAGGTTGAGGGCGCTGGGGGCGCGCGTGCAGACGGTGCTGGGGGATTTGGCGACGCAAGGGGAGCGCGTCCAGGCGCTGGTGACGTGGCGGGACCCACGCGCCACGGGAATATTTGTGTTCTTGTGCTTGACTGTGGCGTTCATGCTGTATCTTGTGCCTTCAAAGATGGTGGCGATGGCTTTCGGGTTTTACTATCTCAGGCACCCTATCTTCCGTGATCGCCTGCCCTCGCCGGCGCTGAACTTCTTCAGAAGGTTGCCTTCATTGTCTGATCGAATCATGTAGTTTTTTTTTATGATGTGGTAAAAGCAACGAGGGTCAAGTTGAAATGCATATATATATATATATATATAGAGAGAGAGAGAGAGAGATAGATAAGAAACATGATTTTTCGATTTTTAGTATTAATTATTGAATGAAATGCTGAGGTTTTGATTTTTCTTTTCTTTTATGTGTGAATGCTGAATATTATTAATGCAAAGGAAAAGAAAATTAGACATGACGATGGAACGAGAATGGATGTTGTCTCATACAGGTTGGGTATCGAATTAGAAAAATAGTTTTTTTTTAAAAATATATTGAAAATCTTATCATTAAAAATTTTGAAAATTTACATATGAATAATGATATTAAAGTTTTTTTAGAACAACTAAAAGTGAATATACCTTCATTATCATATTTGATCTCATCAGTAAAAGTTGATTCTTCAATTGCTCTAGAACCTATAAATAATAATTATAAAATAATAAATAACAAGTTATAAGTTTTAAAATATAAGCAATTCATAAAGTATCACATAAGCATTTAGAATTTCACTTGCATTCTTTGAATTTCATAACTAACTTTTAGAACACATCAAAGCTTCTAAAGTAGTATAATGAAGTCGACCACGATGAGGAGTTAATATCTGACCTCCAATACTAAATGTTGATTCAAAAGCTACCGTGGAGATCAAAATAGCTAACACATCCCTTGCAATTGTTTGTAGTGTTGGATACTTTAGCTCATTCAATTTTCATCACATTAAGATATCAAAATATGAACTTCTTGGTAAAACTTCCTCCTCTAAGTAGTGATCCAACTTTGTTTTCATAGTTGAAGTTCTTGCCTTTTTCTTTCTTTCAATGTATCTATCATAATCACACAATTTACTCTTTCCATCACTAACCACATCTAGCGATTAAAAAGAACTAGTAAAATCTTCATGCTTTTTGGTTTGATATTCTGAAACCAAATCATAACACAAGTTTCGGATCCTATTAACTTGTGGAAAAAAATCCATGGGGTAATTTGATTCAAAGTAAAACTCAAGTAACTCGATTTTGTATCTTGGATCTAAAACAGTAGCAACTCCCATGATCACATGAATAACACTCCAATAAGAATCAAATTTTTCTAACATCTTTTCTGCCATTTTTTGAATCACTTCATTTGGGGAATTGACCCATTCAGATAAAACCATCTTGATCTCACAAATTTGAGGAAAATAAATGTTAGCAATTGGATATTTTGTGTCAGAAATCATTTTTGTATTATCATTAAATATGGTCAACCTCTTACACACTTTCTTTGCAAATTCCCATTGTGAATCACTTGGAAAACAAGAGTATTGAGTTTCACGCTGCTTTAATCTGGAAAACACATCTTTATATGATATTGCAACATCAAGCATCTTGTAAGTTGAATTCCATCTAGTTGGACAATCTAAACTCAACTTTTTGGTGCAAGGGATTCACAATTGTTTAGCAGTTTCTTGAAATTTTTCCAACCTTTTAGGTGTTGCAATCCAATATATGCTACACTATCTCAAATTTTTTCCACTCCATCCTTCACAACTCCTAAACCATCTTTTACTATCAAATTTAAGATATGTGCACAACAACGCATGTGAAGAAACTCTCCTTAATTAAAGTGCCTAATTGCAATTTATCCTTAATTTTTTCAATCATGCAATCATTTGTACTTCAACAACAATCTATTATTTTAAAAACCAAAGCAATTAATATAGATTAAAATGTGAATTTTATCATGCTAAACATTGTGGGAGTAAATAATTTTACAACTCAAGAAATTAAATGTGCCATTACAAATTTACATGCAAAAAACACATCTTTTGGATATGTGTAACTACCTCTCATAATAAAGATTTCAGAAAATTTAATCCAAAAATAGAAAATCATGAGTGAAATCGTTGAATGCCACTAAGACCTATGATATATATAGAAATTCAATCTTTATATAAGATTGTTACCCCTGTGTGAGCTTGCATAGCTTTTAACACAAACATCCATGCCTGTATGTAGGTCATGAGCTTGTATAGCTTTGCTAAATGCAACAAATCCCAAATACTCAGTAACATGATACCTTCCAGCTATTACAAAATTTAAAACAACATGGAAATTCTTGTCCTCCTCAAAGCCAGTTCTGAGCAACAAAAACTAAGTTTAAGAAAGAGTATAAAGGTTAAAAAAGGGAGAACATAGAAACAAACAAGAAATCATACTTTACAACATAACAAAAAAAATCACTACAATCCCATTAAGATCCTTTTACACAAGGCAAAAATAAAATGCTTAAAAAGTTTTGCAGTCATTAGCACATACATTTACCATGAAGGAAAAAGAACCTCATTGTTTCAACAATATCTTTGAAAGAGGTCTCATTATAGGGAAATGCATGTTATATTCTCTCATGTACTTATTTCTTGAAATATAAGAATAAAAATTAAGAATTAAAGCAACTTTAGGAATTCACAACAATCACCAACTAGTTTGCAGCATAGGATTACTCTATCACAATTGAGCATAATATCATCAATTTAAATCAAATAATAAAGGACTAAATTAGGATATTCTATAGCACAAGATTATAGTAAATTAATATTTAAGTGAAAGTAAAATATATTGCAATAATTAAAAAAAAACACCAAAACCGAATCCATAGTCCAACGATTACAACAAATAAAGAAAAGGAGGGAAAAAAAAGGATTACTTCAACTCTAATTCAAAATCAACATCAAAAGAGAAAATACAAAGGAAAGTGCATATTATGCATAACAACATTTAAACGCTTGGATTTGGAATTTGAAAGGCACGCACCTGAACGTAGCTTCCGTGGAATAGAGTTCAAAAACTGTGAAATCATTGAAAAGAGAGAAAGAGAAGGCAACAAAATCATAAACGTGAGAAAAAGGTCCATTAATTAAAAATAATAATGGGAGATATAAAGTTTATCTAGTGGTAAAGAGAAAAAGGGGAGGGAGGAGAGGTTGCAGGTTCCAATCCCAACTAACAAAAACTAATAAGAAAACATACATTCTTATGAAGCTTGAATTTGTTGGTGGTGGTAATGACGGTCGAAACACAGAGGTAGAGAGTGACTAAGTGAGAGAGGTAGAGAGACGAGTGAGGAAGCACAACGCAACATAGCAGACAACTTTTAGGTTTTAGGAATTAGCCATTATATATAGGGTTTTTTATATTATTTCTTAAGTGGAAGGGTGGATTCAGGGTTGAGGTCAAGGCGAATATTAGTAATCTTATACCCGTACCCGTCCCTGCTTTTGATTATCGAGGAAAAACTGAACTCGAATCCATACCTGGTCAACTCGGGTATTATCCGTCAAAGTCAGGATAGATTCGGACTGGTACCCATGGGTATGGGTTTTATTGCAATGTCTAAAGCAAATACTGCATCCCTAGTAATGGTTTGGTCCACTAGGCAGGGACCTCCTCTATCCAGCAACTATCATGAAAAGAAAAGAATAAATAAGTCATACAATGAGCAACATTATATCCCATTCTCTTAGGAAAAATAAGAGGAAATCTCAAAAGCTCTATGCAATCTTCAACAATCCCATGGAAGATGGACCTACCCAGAAGCTCTTTTTCCTACTAATGTTGTTAAAGCAACAAATTGTTAGCCATCACAACTTGGTCTACGTCAATCCTAAGGCCAAGGGGAGAGACAAACCAAATTTTTTGCACTCCAGTACATTTCATAAGGGCATGGGCTACATCCTCCACTTCCACACCACACATTGGACACTTGGGTTCCAAATCAATCTTCTTTATCAAGTTTGAGCAAACTAAGAGAATATTCTGACAAGATCTCCAAATAAAATTCTTGCACTTCAGAGAGCATTGCCTTTCCAAACATGTTTCTAAATCAACTCCTCGTTGTGTATAGATGAGGACTCAGTTGGGTTGTATATGTTATTTGTCACCTGATTTGACCAAACACACTCCATTTGCATTGTATTTCCAGTACCATTAGTCCTCATTATTCTATAGACTCATCGGTATTGAACAGATGGTCAACATTGTGGCTTTTGAAAAAAAAAATAGTTTTCCATGATCCCATGCTCTCTCATTTTCTAGCAAAAGCTCACTCACTCTTAGGTCCTTGTCTAATGTTTTTCCCTATGGTGCAGTTGAGATTAAAAATAAGCTATCAACAAAGTCTTAAAAGTGAATGATCATCAACTCAAGCTTTTTCATGAGACTCAAGTGGAAGAGGAGTTTGTGGCAAACCTCTGTTTGGTCTTGCCAATTTTATGTGATGATGTGCCTTGAATGGAACTTGAGGAGTTTTTTTCTCCCTTCTTTTATATGTTGTATCTTTGTTTGCATTTCATTGCATGCTTACATTGAGGACAATGTGCACTTCAAGTGTGGGGGGAAGGGTTTAGAAAAGGAAAAAAAATTGTTTTTTGTTTTCTCTGTTTGTTGTTTTCTGTTTCTGTATTAGTTTTTGTTTACTGTATCTATTTGTTGTTTTCTTATCTATTTCCTATTGTTTCCTATTTTCAATGTTTATTTTTGTTTTTGTTGTTGTTTCTATCTTATGTTTTGTTGTATTTGTTTTGTTTTACTATTATGTATTGTTCTTACATAAAATAAAAAATAGAAATAAAAATGAAGATTTAGCAGTTTTTAGTATTCCGATGTTTTTGATGAATTTAGGCACTTTTTCATGTTTCTCATAGGATTTCTAAGTTGTATAAATTGTGCGAGATGCACCATTTTTAGTTGAAAGGTTTCATGTTTGATGTGAACCATTGTTGCAATTGTTGAAGTGATAAGTAGGCTTGGAAAATAAAATTTAAGTGGATCATGTCTGATAGAATTATGCCTTGTGAGTTTTTGGGCCTTTGCAGACGGATTGCCCAATTTCATTCATGTTCTTTGATGTGTGATTTTACCCTTGTGCTAGATTACTCTAGGTTTTGCCTTGTTTTTCTTGTTATTCCTTGTTTTACATGCATTGATTGAGATTATTTAGGTCTTCTTTCTTTTAGATACTAGCCAAATAAACCTGCCTTGCATTGATATCCATTATCATCCTCTTTGAGCCTTTAACACCTTTCATTTTGTAGCTCATTTCAAGCTAAAAAGTGGAAAACCATGTTGTCCTAAACTTTATGGAGAAAAAGGGCTTTGGAATTGTTTTGGGAGTGGGTTTCAAACAAGTGTGGGGGATTTTTAATTTATTTTTCATGTATGTTCCTTTATTTTTGTCATTTCATTTTCTTTTGATTTGTTGAAAAAAACAAAAGCAAAGAGAAAAAGAAAAATAAAAAGCAAAAAAAAAAAAAGAATGAGAAAAAGAAAAAACAAAAAGAAAAGAAAGAAAGAAAGTGTACTAAACAAAGAAGAAGAAAGAAAAAATGCAATAAAGTTTGTTGTGATTCTTTTTCATTCTTGTGAGTTCTTTATATTTTCATTTTTTTGTTCTCCACTTTGTTTTCTTTATTTCTACCCCTCTTTTTGCATGTTTGCTTACTCCTCATTGCCCTTTTTTTCTCTTAGTTTTAGCCTAAATATCCTTCTCATATTCACCCTCACCTAAGTCATACATTACAGCCCCATAAAAGCCCTTTAGATCTTTTGATGCATGTGTTGTTCAAGTTGAATGGATTAAAGTCATGTCAAAATTTGGGTGTGCCAGTGCATGTGGTGCTTGAGTGTAAACACAAACCCATACACATTTGGTGAGGTTGAATGTTGTTCTTTGAGAGATTTCTATCACCTTGGCGCATTCTTAAATTTGACTTAATTGCTTTTTGTAACATCCTATTTTTTCGTAAATAAATCTAAAAAGCTTTTTAGTAAAAATAAATAAATAAATAAATAAATATAAAGAAAATAATAGGTTGAGTACCCTAGGTACAAATTGATATTTTAAGTCAGGTGTTTTCTTTTTGCCTCATTTTCATTTTTCTCTTTTCTCCCCTCAAAACCCTCTTTTTCCCATAGACCACCAAATATGTCTCAGAAAAATGATGATCTTGGACTCATTCACCATTGGATCATCGTGAAATTTAAGCACCAGGTTTGCAACCCAATTCTTAGCATTTTCACCGTTGGGAATTTCCATATCATGTCAGAGATGAGAGAAATACCCTTCTTACCTTAGCTTTCTCTTTTCCCGCAGAAACTCGTAACAGTCTCAGTAAACCTACGATCCCGGTTTTGTTAACCGTTGAATTTTCATGAAATTTGGATATGTTGTTCAAAATGATATTTCGAACACTTTCGCCGTTGGGATTTGCGAGATAATATTCGCAGTGGGAGAAAAAGAAATCACATGAATATAATACAAATGGAGACTTCAATCCCTTCTCATTCTCTCTAACGTTTGGGAACCCTATCAGAGCAACCAGAGGAATCTCAGGAACTTGTTAGAGATTTATTTATCGTTGTCGGAAGACACGTGAGCCCACTTAGAGGTAAAGGATGAGTTATTCACAATTGGGGGTTAGTGAGAACATGTGTAGGGATCCTTAGAGGATTAAATTGGGGTTTTATTTTGGGATATTTATTAAATTGCAATTTTTCCTTTATGATTATAAATAAAATATTGATGTTTTGATGAGAATTGCTTGATAAATTGTGCTCTTGATATTTGTATATTTTGACCTATGATTTTCATATAATTGTGTAATATTATTTGATGGGTTTTAGTCCCCAGGTTGTTGTGATAGTCTTTTGTATAAATTGTTATATTGAGGATATGAAATGATGATTCAAATTATGAGTATGTGGTGGATTGAACATGTGATGAATGACGGAATACACGTATATTGTGAGAACCCGACGAGTTAAAATGATTTTGAAAATAATTGAGTAGTTGTGTGTATTGCATAGTTCATAGGTAAAGTGTGTATGATTCATGAGGTGTGATAATATGTTATTTTGAGATTATAACATTGTGATTGAAATCGACTATATGTGATAAATTGAGTATGCAGGTGATTGAGATGTTGTGTGCATTGAGTTGTAAACTGTGGATTGTACAATCACACGACTATAAGACCATTTAAAGGCGACGAGTTAATGTTAAGTTCCTTTAAGGGCGACGAGTTAATGCTGAGACCCTTTAAGGGCGACAAGTTAATGCTAAGACCCTTAAAGGGTGACGAGTTAAAAATATTTGAGAACAATTGAGGAGTCGTGTGTTTTGTACAGTTCATAGATAAAGTCTGTGTGCTAAAATGTTTTCTGGGTTGGACCTGAATCAAGAGGGAGGGGCCCTGACGGACTCTTCGGAGTGTAGGCCTTGGGGGTCACCCGGTTTGAGTGTTCCTTTAATCCTGTGCCAATCCCACATGGTTGGAGCATTCTCGCAAAACACTATGACCCTGACTGGTCTCCCTATGATATTATCTAGTGAGAGTGACTTGACTTGCTAGTGTGTAGTTTGTCTTGTCATGTACTCCTAGGCACCCGAAGAGGTTTTTCACTTACATGGTACCACATTGCATATAGGATTGAGTCTTAGTGTATCTGCTACATAACGCTTGTGTATTGTTTTATATTGATTGATTTGATGATATTGTGTTTTGATTATTGAGTATGCGAATGTTGTAAAAAGGAATGAGATGTGTGGTGAAATAACGTGAGTTATGCTCAAGTAAATTGTATTTTTTTATATAATATTTATATCTATAGGTTGTTTTATTTTTCTCTATTAGTTAGGAATGTGATAACTCACTCCCTATGTGTTGTTTGTGTTTGGATCCTGTGATGATCTTGAACCTTGTGTTTGGGGGAGCAGATGGCTAGGTGAAGTGCTTTAAGGAACCTTGTGCTGAAGGATGTCGGGACACAATGCTCTGATAGGATGTGACAGTGGGGCATAAGTTTTATATTAATTGCATGATGTTAGTCTATTTTATTTTATCTCACTGATTTAACAAAATATTTTTATAAATTTTGATGGCCTTATTTTGAACCGAATATATTTTAATAAGTTTTAATTGATAATAGTGAAGTGAATGTGAATCTTTTACCCGTGTGAATTTGGTTACCGATATTTTTATATATTTTATTTATTTATATATATGTCGGGGTAGAGGGTGTCACACTTTTCTGCTTTCCATTTTGTGATCATGTGTTCATGAATTGCTTGTTACCTTGATACCATTCCTCCATTTTTCATCTTTATCACTTTTGTGTGTAACGACCCGCCTTGTCGCTACGATATCATCACTCTAAACCGCGAGAATTTCAATTTTTAAATGAAAACACCGTTAATTTGCTTATGAAAAATTAAAGTAAAATTTTTTCACGATATACATTCCCAAATAACGCACCATTACTTAAATGAATACATATATATATATATATATATATATATATAGTAACTTAGTACACATCATTCACATAATGGAAAGTAAATTTGTTCATACATATAATTAAGTTTGTGATTTACATCCTCAATTCAACAAAAAGAATTATGGAATCAACTATGGAGGAGTTGATTAACAAAACACAACTCTCTCCCAAAATAATCCCAACGTCATCACGTCGGCTCGGCAGCTCCACAAAAGAATCTCACTTCTCATACTCTAGTGTTGTCATTCTGCTCTTATGAACAAAGGTTCGCGATCATCACAGGTACCAACCACACGGTACAAAATTGTGAGGGGTGAGTTCATTATAAAAGAAATTAATACAAAAAAAATCAAATAACCACAATTAGTAAGAAAACATTATCAAATACCATAAACATACACAAACATCCATTAGTCCAACATACACTCAACAAGTAGTCATCATCCGTCTATAGTTCCAATCAATCATGCTCAGTATGTTACATGCACCTGACCTCAACTTTCAAATGCAATATGGTACCATCCCCAAGGAAATAGCCTAAGCATGTCCACACAACACTCTCACTTAGGAAAACTAGGCAGTAAGTGTCGAGGTCACCCTGTCATGCACAAGCAACTCCCCTCCCATGGTGATCAGCCTGAGTCTCAAGGGAGTTCCAAACCGAGTGGCATGCCCCTAAGTACAAATATTTTTCCTCATGAAAAACTACGAGTACTTACTGACAAAGTTTGTACTATTTCCATTCAATATGAAGTATGAAACATGAGCATCATCAATGCACTGACTATGGATAATTAAAGATTCTAAGCCATCCGCTTCTCTCTCCAGGAATTCTTAAAACTCTTTAAAACATTATCTCCTCCTCTAGGGATATCCAACATGGTCACCACACCCCCCATGTACATACACAACATACATCATCACAATAACATCATCAACATCAACATCATCTCATCTCAACATCACAAGCAATCACATTCCACATACATACATACATATAAATTCATGTCCGGGATTCACATTTCCCAGGCCTTCAGGCAACATAAACCTCATACAATAACAATAACAATCTATAATACCACGAGACTCATATACTTTTTTTAAGGAAAATTCTAAATTAATGAGGAAAACTATAGTATTCAAAACAAACTCTTATGCCCATTTAAAATTTAATAAAGAAGTAAATAGAAGAACAAATATAAAATTTTGGACAGAGTCTCCTCTATATTTAAGACTTTTCCCAAAAATTCCAATCAATACAACAACAACATCATTGACAATTTCTATATCAGTAACAAACCTATCACATCCCATTAATTAAAAACACAGTTTTTCTTGAAAACCATCATGCACATCAATAACAAATATATCACATCCCATTAGTTAAAAACACAATTTTTCTTGAAAACCAGGATGCACATCAATAACAAATATATCACATCCCATTAGTTAAAAACACAGTTTTTCTTGAAAATCAGCATCCACAGGGACAAGCATACATCCCCATAATTGGGTTCCTTGGCCCCAACTATGGTATCAAAAGTTGTAAACAAACAATAAACTCCCTTCACCTATCATGAGCTCTACGTCAGTTTCTTTTTGCGTCACCTAGAGACCTCTCTCGTTTACGTTCGTCAGTCTAAATGCAAGGTTCTATATACCAAATTGAATGAAATTTAGTATAGATTTCAGAAACAAGGGTTAATGACAACATTCGGGGTCAAATACCTCTGTCAAAACATAAAGGACTGAGGGGTGTTTTGGATTTTACTAAAAGGAGACATCATTTTAAAATTTCGATCACACCAATGTGACCAAGATTTAGTGAAGGTCACAAAAATAACATCAATCTTATAAAAAGATAACTTTTACAATGTCTCATTTTCAAGAGTTTTTCAAAGGAAGTGTAAAAACTAACAAGGAGAAGGCTTAGAATCATGGTTACCTCGAAGAAACCGTGAAGGAAGGATTGGAGGCTTCGTTCTCTACCGAATCCTCGAGTTGAGTGTTAAAGATTCCGCTCCGACCAAACTGTTCTTCTCCATGCGGTGATCTGACGACAAGTAAAGGCGGCTCGTGGCGGTCACAGGTGGTCAGTGGTGGTGGAGGAGGAGCTTGGGGGTGTTGGGGGAGGGTTTAGGGGAAGAGAAGGAGGAAGAAGATTGTTGTTTTACACTATTGGACGTATTTGTAGCCTGCAACACTCGCCCAAACGAGTTTGGCTCGCCTGGGCTAGCTGATCCATAGCTTAAATTTTCTGCTTCGGTAAAAAAATCATGTCTCATACTAAAGATGTTATATTACAAATCCCAACGGTCTGAATGTGGAGAATTGTCTTAGAAACCTCCAGACAAAATTTGAAAATTATTCAACGGTTAACGAATCCGGGATGATGATTTTACTAAAATAGGTTTAGGTAAAATTTAAAATCTCATAATTTCAACTTAGTTCAACAAAACTCCACATAACTCAACATCCACATCAAGAAATTCACACATGACTAATTCAAGTCATACCTCAACTCATTCAAGTTAACCATGTAGTCAAATAACACAATAAATACAATTAAACATCAATTTATAATTAGTAATATCTTAGGGTGTTACATTGTGCATTGTTAGGATCCATTGAAAAATATGTGCGCCTTGTTCGTACCTTTCTTTTAGTTTGTGGTTTTACTTTTGCTTGATATTTCTTAGTCTTTCTTTTAGTTTTTCCCTGGAGTGCAAAAGATAAATGTGAGGGAATTTGATAAAGCATTTTTAGTTTATTATTTTTCTATTCTTCTGAGCTTATTTGACTTTTCTTTGACTCTTATTTTCTCGCATTAGCTCAGTTTTGGTCTTAGGAAAATAATTAGACTTAATTGGTAATTGTTGCTTATTTTCAGACTTTGTGCTTAATTTACCTATCTATCTTATGCAAAACCTATAGGATGCTACATAACTCAAAATGGAGAATATGAGTAGTCCCTAGAAAGCCAAGGGAAAAAGCTACAAATTTGTCAGAGAGGGCCAATTTTTCTGTTTTGAGGGTCATTTTGGGTTTGAAAATCAGAGCCTCTGTACTTGGATTTTGGGCTGCAAATTTTGGGCTTTTGCATTATGTAATTAACTTATTAGAGAGATTAGTTGGACCTAATCAGAGGCCATCCATTACTTCTGACTAGTTAGAGTATATATTAGTTTACTTAGTGTATTTTCAGAGTTAGTTAGAATCATTTGGCACAAAACACACTTTTAGAAACTTCTAATGCAAGTTTTGATCAAACTCTTCTCTCTCTTTTTCTCTCACTTGTTCTTCATATTTCTTCATCTCTTCAACTCTGTTCATTTCTTCTCTTGTTCAATCTTCCATTGATGATGACTATAGAAGACTAAACAACTAATCAATCCAAGAATCCAGTTCAAGCAATGATGGATTTGAGTTTTGGTTAAGTATTTCGAATTATGTTGTAAATGTTCATCTTCTTCTCCAATCCTAAAGACATTTAGGATTGAAAATGAATTAGGTAATTGATTTATTTTCTAATTTGAATCCTAATTACAGATTAATTGGATGATACTTCAATCTGATTTGTGATCTCAATGTAATTAAGGATGAATTCGATTGAATTACCTCTAATTAGATTAATTGAACCTTCATAATATATATATATATATATATATATATATATATATATATATATATATATATATATATTATCTTGTTTTAAATTTACTGTGGATACCACCATAGTTGGTTTTTCGAATTACCATGCCAACTGATAACAACACTATTTACGAACTCCTTTTAGAAATTAGTTTATTAACTGAGATTATCATCTCATTATAAGTGTTGTTTTCAGAGAACGAGGAAGAAGCTATCGAAATCGAGCAGACTTGAAGGCATAGTTTTCCATAGTTACATTTATTTAGTTAGGTTAGTACTTGATGCCAAATATGATTACTTTCGTTATATTTTTAGCATTCATTTAGTTTAGATGCCTATATTTTGATGATAATATTTTTTTTATGTAAAGACTCATTTATTTGATTATACATGAGATATTTTCAAACTATTATAATTTTGGGTTTTCATATTCTTTTTAGTATAGTTTACTATGGATTGTTACTGTAATGAAAAATGTTACACATTTAATACCCCAATCGAATTACACCAGAATGAAAATGATCTAGAAAATGCAAATATAATATTGTACGGTTGAAAATAATTTAAAAGAATTCATTAGCATTACCTATATCAACAATATATATTTACTTTTTGATAACTTATCACTTAATAACTACATGATTAAGTGTAGAACTCTCCAATGTCCAAACCTTAAAATAGGATTTAGGCTTTGTTAGTCCCAAGTTTCATCACATTATTCCAAATTGTATTTACTTATCAGGTGAAAAAGAAAAATGATAAAATAAAATCAGTGTAGTAAATCATAGAACAAATCATACGATCTTTAAAAAAATATGAAAATCAATTTTTTATATATAATATATCATATATTAATTATATTTTACATTGTCTTGTGTTAGGTTACAAATGTGAGGTGAAGTCCGACATTAGGTAGAAGTAGAAAGATTGAACACCATATAAGTGAGAAGAAAACCCATAAACTTGAACCTTAAGGTTTTGGGTTAGAGTGTGATGTCAGGTCTGGTATCAGAGCCGATGGTTCGACCAGGTTCCGACTCAAACGAGTATGCAAGTACTGCAAGTGGCCATGACTATACTCGGTGCTAATCTAGTTATAAATAAAATCATGCACTGCTTAACACTATGAGAAAACTTAATTTTTTTTTTTTTGACAGAATGAGAAAACTTGAAAATTAAAAATAAGATAAGATGTATCTGCTAAATTAATTAAAAACAAAAATCGTTTAGAACTACGAGTCACTCAAGCAAAATTCCTATATGTTCTGAGCAAATCAAATCTCGTGAGTTTTTCTTTTTTTTTCTTCCCCTATCACATTGTGTTTCGGCAAATACAAGCTTTCATATGACTGCAAATTACAAGTTGCCCCCTTAAATATAAAAGGGTAATAAATCATCTACTACAGTAGTAGCCATCTAACCTCAAAATTTTAGAACTCAACCAGCAAATGTTGCCTCAACTCTATTCTCCTGCTCGCCGAGAACCGACACTGCCTCCTTTTCACCTATTAATTCTACCATTACCAGTCTACATCTCTGACTATAAAAACGTTGCAGGTAGATGATTCAAACCGGCCTAACATGTATGCCAGGTTAATCATAGCTCATCATGACCTTCAGTTTGCTCAGTTACCGTCTCTTCGCTTGTGCCTTCTGAACTGTTAACGGATGAATCACTTGAAGAGGAACTATCAGCTGAGTTAGAATCAGAATTCTCTGTATTCTGCTCACTGCTTTCGGTTTCATTTTTTACGGGCTTCTGAACCTTAGGTTTGGGCTTGGGAATTCTATTAATACTGGCAACCTGTAAATGTACAGTCAACAAGAAATGGCACTGTTTTCTTAGACCTGTAAAATCACATGCGATTACAGAGTCTTTTGAATTAGACAAGTAGAAGAGACGGGTACCTTGGTTTGCAGATCAAGCACCTTCAGATATACTTCTTCAGATGTAAATGCTGGCTTACTGAATCCAGAAGTCCTTCAAAACAAGTACAGAATAAGAAATTAATAACCAGTTAGGCAGTTACATTAAAACTGTTGTATGCACATAGCAATTTCCTCAGTGATCAAACTCAAGTTGGCAGTCAGCAGAGTGGAAAAGTGATACTTTACAAAGCTAGACGGTCCATTTTCTAAATATTCACAAGTGCATAAATGAAATATGATCTCAAAAAAGGGAAATAATCTAAAACTTTGAAGCCATCAACGTTATGCTTCAGATCCATTGGTCATCCTGAAATCATTTACACAGTCCTTACAGAGAGCAAAGGGAGGGAGGGAGGCTCACCCTCAAAAAAACATCTTAAGGAATTTTTTATCTAGAAAATGAATATATTAGACAATGAAACCTTGCAGGGAACAATCATTAAAGCTCAAAACAAGTGGAATCTAGGCTATCTTAATATTTTAATAGACTGGTTTTATTATTCAAGAATTCCACAGATTCTTGGGTAGCACAATCCGCTGTGCATCACATACACGTCCTGTTGGCAGAAGTGACGTTCATATGCAGACTAATATTCCATTATGTAGTTCATTGTCATTGATCATATTTTGTGCTATACAAGCTAACAGTAGCAGATGAAAGGAAACCATTTTCAAAGATAACTTAGATTCATAACCATTAAGATTGCACTTTTCAAGGAATATCATACCCAATTAAAGAAAAATAGAGGTAAATGTTTATACAGGCAGCCGCTCATGAAGATACTTTTTTTGACTCTAGCAAAGTCCACACAATATTGAAAAGACAAGGTGAAAAAAAACTTCAATAACAACTAAATTACTATGATAAGAACTTACTTTGTTTGCTCAGCTTCTTTCTCATCCAACCAATTCTTCAATTTTTCAGAACTTTTTATGACCTTGCAAGTTAGGTACCAAAAGACAATGAATTTTCTGAAGGTAACACATCAGCTTTAATAGATTCAAAGCTATTGAAATCAAGTTAAACCAAGTACCTCGTCTACTCGTTCTTGTGGAAGCCAAGACTTCTTTGCTTTCCACTCCTCAACAATCTGCAAATGTCATAAATGTTTCACATTAGAAAATAACTGGCTGAAGATGAATAGATAATTTTATAAATCACAATATACAATATACTGCTTCAGACATCTTTCAGCAAATCAATTGCTCGTGGTACATGTTTGGTTCACCTAACTAATGCCTTTTCATTGTTTTTTGATTATATGATTTCATGAAGTGGTGTGAATGTGTCCATATGTTTTTCTATGAATGGGCACATGAGTGCTGACATGATGAAAACTGGATAAACAACAGATAACCACTTGAATGAAAGTTGCCTGTTGTATCAGATTTGAACCTTGTCCTAGTCGATACCTAATATCTCTAGTTCTCAACAAGGGCAACAGATGACCAATCTCTACATTCTTTCAAATGAAAGAAGTTGAATTAATGTACGAGAAATAATAAAGAGACAGTATTGTTATCATATTACAGTTCCTATTGATCCAACTTATGTTTACAACAATAAACTACCCATCTATCAAAGGGATTAGCAAAAACAACTATGTCCACCAAAACCTAATTTCACTAGTAATGTGTTTAGATAGAGAAATTTAAGTTAGTAATCCAATTTAAGTGAGAATTTAAATTTTTTTGCATTAAAATATATTCCTTGCATAGTGTATTTAAAATTTTAGTAACGTGAAAATATTTTCTTTATATAAAATTATAGAATTTCAAATTCAACCAAAAAAGTAAGAATTTGAATACATTCTCACTTTCTCTTTCTATCTATCTCTTCTCCCCTCCTCCCCGTTTCCCATCTCTATCTCCTCTATCTATCTCCCCCCCCCCCCCCTCCTTGCTTGTTGAAATGAAATTTTGCATATGATGGAAATTGAGTTACCCTATCTAAACTAAGAATTAGAAATTTAAAAAATATGTATTGCTTTATCCAAGCAAAGCATTTAAAAAACAAGGAAATTTTAATAAAAGCAATTCAAATTTAAGGCATTTCTCAAATTCCTTGAAATCTTAAAAGTCTTCATCCAAACACAACCTAGGAGTGATTAGCTACAAGGATCAATCGACATAATTCAACCCTACCAAAAACCAATTTTCGGCTTCAAAAAGAACATTAAGAAAATAAAAAACACTAAAGCACCACTTTACATGTAATGATTGTTGATGATACCTGTTTCAACTCATCAATGTATTTATTAGCATGCTCAACTGCTGCTGGCCGAGCTGTAAGCTCTTTTAACCTGAAACAAATGTTAACCAATTCAGAACAAACTTTACCACAAAAATGCATGCAGAAAGAAATTAATAGTTATACTGAATATAACATACCTGAAGAAAATTGGATCTCCAACAGCTTTTAACTGATCTAGACGCTCTTGAAACTCTGTGGCATTGGCATCTTCACCATCTGTATACAACCAATCTTGCACCTGACAGAATGCAAAAAGCTTAAGTCAATATTCTTATCAATAACATTTCTTTTCAGTTGCCCAAACAAAAGGGTTAACCTGATCAAGCTTCTCAATGAAGGACTGGCGTTCCTCACTTGTAGAAACTTTTTCAAACTCCTCAAGAGTTTCAATCTGATAAAAAGATGAGAAGCATAAATAACAAATTGAATAAAATAGCCATATTAACAATTAGAAAAACAAATAGTTAAATTAGTCCATTTTAAACATTCCAAAATGAAAAACAACAGGCATAATGTTTATACAGCCAGTTAACCTATAAAATAGTTTTAGAAGCATCATTCCTAAATCCCACTCTCCCAAATCCCAATACAAATACATGGCAATCAGAAAAACACTCCAACCAAATTCAGATGAAGCTATATGCAAGGACAAGAATAAAAAGGAAGATCAATGGATGGGGCATTATTATCTCAAGTTAATTTGGCAGGAGGCTAGGAAACTTTGGGTTTAAAAAAATGCTCATCCCCATTCTTTCATTTCTTAATTCTCTTCTGATAGATTTTTCTCTCAAAAACAATAATCAAGACCAAGAGTTAAAATCCCTCAGTATAAAGTTAGACATAGTCAACTAATTAAAGGTCAATCTTTTAAATGAATCTCTGAAAGAAAATTGGAAATATTTAAAGGATAAATATTTACCCATCACATAATAGATTAAGGCTGTTAACATAACAAAAATCATAAAACATATAGTTTTTCTACCAACCTTTTCCTTAGTTGTATATATATATCCTTCTAAATTATTTTTTAACTCAGCTGTTCTTTTTCTGTCTGCATCTTTTTTATCTAGTACTTGTAGTTTTCTTTTGGCTTCAGCAAGAAAATCTTGTGATAGAGACATTCCAAATCCAGTTATCTTCTCTACAATCTGTCACCAGCAAAAGGCAAAAACAGCAAAGAAGCAAGAAAATTATATTAGAAGAACTTGTTTCATTCCCAAAAATCACCAGCCAGTTTAAATAGTCACAAAATAAAGGTGGCCAGTTAGCTTTCACCTTTAATGGTACCCTAAAGGTCCGCTTTTTCAGCTTTTTCTCTGTAGCAGGCTCAGCAGCAGCTTGCTCCTCTGAACTAATGTTGGATGTCTTATTAATCCCACTATCAGTTTGCACGCTTTCGTTGTTTTCTTCAGAACTATTACCCGCAGCAGATTCAGCTGAAACATTTGATGAAACGGTTGAATTCTCTATGGTCAAATTCTTTCTAGGAACTTCCACCCACTCTGTTATTTCAATAACAGCATCAGCCCGATCCAGTGAAAGAATTCCACTTCTACTAAGAGAAAAATGTATGTTTGTCTTGATGGGGGATGACAGATTCCGAGATGAGTATCTAGAATAACAGAGGAGAAACATAAATAGGAGGGCATTAGAGTTTCTAAATTTTACATGAAAAGCAATTCTTCAAGGGGCTTAAGGAAGCAATATGCCCACAAAACTTCAGCAAGTTTTTTATCCTTACTTCTCACTTGCATCTGTCAAACCAGATATCTGGTATCGAGCAATTTCAGGAGAGGTAACACCAGGAGGCAAATGATTCTCACTTTCATAAGCAAGTGAAACTTCAAAATCCTTGTTATGATTAATGGATCTAAACATCTGGTGAGTAAAAAATGCTACAACAGATTAATAAAATTGGAGAATAAAATTGATAAATTCATAATAGAATTGATAAATTCATTCTTCATATAATATGTAGTCACATTCAGCATTGAATCATCAATTGATTTACCTTACTCGGGACCTTCTTCATTCGTGGCACAAGTAGCTGCCTAGAGCTTTCATCTTTTAAAAGATCAGGACCATTCAACTCAACCACAAATCCATATAAGGAACCATCAATCATTCCTAGTTTGCGGTTCAATTTGATTCCATCACTTAAATTTGCAGCATGCAGAGCTGCGCCAAGAACTATTGCTTCATCAGCATCAAGATGCCTATCAAGTTCTTTTCTCCTGAGGAATTCTTGAAGCTTAGCCTGTAATAATATGAACAGAGTATCAATAAACAGACCTCTATACATTAATGCTGAGTAAAATACATCTGTGAAAGTAAAGCTCAAACACTATATCAAACAATTCTTAGACAAAATATAGTGCTGCAATTTCATTTAACAATAAATAGATACCAAATATAAGTTGATAACTATGTCATGGATTCTTGATATTCAAACTTAGTTATATTCAGATTTGAAATAAAGAGGTTATGAAACTTAATTATATTCATGCTGCCAATCTCTTCGTTGAAATCTTTACGCTAACATTAGAGCAATCAGTTGAGCTCTTCCTTTTTCTTCATTATTCAAATCAATATTATAAAAAAAGGTAGCAAACATATGTGCATAACTTCATATAAAATAAAGTCAAGCTTGGACAGCATGAATAACTTAGATTGACAGTATACATTATAGAATTGTTGAAGTTCAAGTGAACGGAAAATGAGAGAAAAAGGACAGAAAACTGAGACAGTCTGAAATGCTCTCAGTATAGCTGTATTTCTGGTGCAAAAAAACAAAGTCTTGTATGCTGAGTGCAACTCTAAATGTACAGGAAACAGTTGCAACTGAATCAGTTCAGTTGAACAGAGTTGTAACAAAACATTTTGACCAATATCTAACTGAACAGTGGAATTGATCAGTTAGATACTTCTGTTAAATAACAGATGAATGTGCACAAGCTGCATTTAACAGCTAACAATATACTAGCAGAGCAACTGCAGTATACAGACAGCATACAACTACCAGATACAGATACAGTTGTATACTGAAATAAGAAACATTAATTTTTCGAAACTAGGCTTATCATGTACATAACAGATGATATATACAGTAAACATATGTTGCTGACTCTCAAGCATGGAGTTCAATATTTTACAAATATCTGCAGATCAAATCCCACACTTCCCAAAGTGCACATTGTCAAAGAAGGAAAATAGATTATTCAAACCTGTAATTTTGGCACTCTGGTGGCACCTCCAATCAACTCCACTGCATATATTTGTTCCAATGACAGGCCAGAATTCTCAAGCACCTCTTTCACAGGTAAGAGCGATTTTTCCCAAATGTCTTCACAAAGCTCTTCAAATTTCTCACGGGTTATTGTGCTCCTGTAAGAAAAGGAGCCTTGTGTGAAGGAATCTTAAGCATTATATGCAGTAATCATAACTTGATAATCAAGTAAAATTTTATTTTCCTTGTCATTTTTATTTAGATTAGTCAATGCATTTCACTTGACAAGATTGAGCATATAAGGGAATTTCATTCTTTAGATGTATTTCTTGACTTCCCCTGTTCAGATTTCTTCATCATTTGAAAACAGCAACTTCCTTCAGATTGATCTCTACCATAAGATTTAAGATGCTAGCCAATCCTATCTATTAACCAATATGCAGCGCTGTCTTTAAGGTTATATGTAACTCAACTCCTAAGACTGATGCCCCTTTCTCAACTCTCAGCCAGCCAGTAAAACTTAAGGCTCCTTCTTGTTAATTAATTGCAAACAACTAACCACTTAAGAAACTACTAGTTTGACATATGAAAGCTAAACTATTTTTTTTTAATGGAAAATACAGTTATCAACAATTCCTTTTTCTATAATTTTCCCAACTATTTTTTACCCAATGAAAATTCTAGAACATGTTTTTACTAAAGGGTTGGAGCAGGTCATATCACAATTTCTCAAGACTGATGCCACTTAACCAACTCTCAGGCAGTCGGTTCAAGCAAAGGCAACAGTCTTCTTGCTACCTTCCTTTGCTGCTGTAATTATTTTACAGGGAAACTATGATGCATGGGTATTCCTATACAATTCCAATACCCATACTGGATATGTTTCCAACACCCGTACTTATTAGATACATACCCAATAATCTTATCACTGACATAAAACTTAGCCCATACAAAAACAGTAAGTTTTATTACTGAGTGGTTTAGTATGCTACTAAATGAGACTAAATGCTAATTCACTCCCATCAAAAATCATTTTGAAAAGACAAAACATCCCTCCCCCCAATACAAAAAATGTGCTCCTAGAAAAAATATCAGTTGAATTGGCTTTTTCAAAAAAAGAAAAAGTGCAAAATTCTTTTAGATTAAATATTTCCCATATTAGTCTGCCATGATAATATGCTATAAAAATTGGTTGTTGTTTTCCTTGCCGTTCTTGTTCATAATATTAATAAAGTATTAATAAGCTAAAGAGGATGGTAAAGTACACACTGTACAATAAGGTTGCACCATGATCTACACATTACAAACTACCAACTTTTGTTCAGTCCAATAGAGAAATAACATACAAATTCATAAAAATCAGGAATGCTGAAGAAGCTGATGAGAAATACAATTTTAAAATCCACGTACCTGAAGTCGACGTCATCATGAAGCGATTCAACTGAAATAGGAGCTGCTGTGTTAGCACTAAGTATCTCTTTAGTCCTTTTAACCTGTTTCTTCAACTTAGCCATAGCCTTGGGGAACTTCCTGACATCGATTCCACCTCCAACCTGCGCATTGAACTGATCCGCAAAATACTCCACCAACCGCAGCTCCATGTGCTGGCCACCGAGCTCCGGATCCCAGCGCACGTCCTTCACCTGAAACTGATTCACCGACACGCTCTTCCCGTACTCCTTCCCCTTGTACGCCGAGAAGTAAACGAGCGCCGCGTGGGTGCTGCTCGCGCCCATGTCGTAGAAGATCACGTGCCGAGACTCGTTGGAGAAGTCCTTGTCGATCCCGTACTGCAGCGCCGCGCCGGAATGCTCGTTTATCAGAGACAAAACGTTAATCCCCGCTAACTGCGCCGCGGCAAGCAGCCCTCTCCGCTCCGCCTGCCCCATGTACGGCGGCACCGCGATCACCGCGTCCTTTATCTGAATCTTTGCGTGAAACTCTGCCAAATTCACCGTGTAACCTAACACCATGGCAACCAGCTCCTCGGGGGAATAAACAGCGTCGTCGTTTTCGCTTTGGAAACTCACGCCGCCTCGTGAATCTTCCTTTGCATCGAATGGCAAGTACATTGAGTCGAGAATCCTCTGCGCGGAGGCGTAGGGTTTGGCGATGAGGTCGCGCATTTGGGAATAGACCTTCTGCGGGTAGCGCGCGGCGAGGCCGGCGGCCTCCTCTCCGAGGAGGCGGTCGCCGTCATGGAAGGAGACCAGCGCCGGCGATTTGCGTTTGGACATCTCGTTGATCGCGACGGAGATCGGGGATTGGCCGGGCTTGAGGTTCACCACCGCCACCTTCACCGATTCGGAGCCTAGATCTACGCTGAAGACCGCGGATTGCGACGGAGAGAACAGGAGCGCGACGGAGAACAGCGCCATCAGCGCCACCTTCGACGCCATTTTTATGGCGTTTGGCCGCCGAGAAAGTGAGGGAAAAGTATGTGAATGTGTTTGTTTTGCGGGAAAATGGAAGAGAGCGTGGTGGTGGTGGTGGTGGTGGTGAGTTTAATAAGAGCAAATGAAATCAACAATAAAAATATTTTAAATAATAATGACTGAAACCAAACGAGTGTCGTTTTGCTTTTCTTGAAGCCTTCGAGTGTATTTTACGGAGGAGAAGAAGGTGTGACAGAGTGAAGGAGGGTTTAGCCAGTGAAACAAAGACACGTGGAAGAATGCACACGTGGCAAAGATTGAGATGGTGTGTGGTGTTGTTCTTGAGTCCTCCTCCAACCCTTGTGCTGAAGGTTCTCGCTGAGTCAAGAGTCTAGCAAATGCAGTAAATGACGCTTCTAACCTTAGAGAGTATGTGCTCACATCAATCTATATATATATATATAAAGATATTAAATTATGTTAGAATAATTTTCAAAATTATTATATTATTTTTATAATTTAGTGTATATTAATTATTTATTATAATAAATTATGATTATATATATTTTTATTAAATGCAATCTATGAGAACAGTTATTATATGATGTTTCATATATTTACTTTAGTTACACTAATCTAAAATGACAATAACCATAATTGAATTAAAATTAAATTAAATATTGTATTGTATCACTCATAGACTTGACACGCGATAGGTCTCAATCATTTCTTGTAAGTTAATGTATCGTGCAATCATGAACTCAACACGTATTTGACACATGATGGACCCCAATGATCTCTTACAAACCCAGCATGACATATAGAGGAGCGGTTGGACAACAAAACTCTGAGTATGATGCAACCTCCTCAACGTCAAATGTGTATCTATAGAACCATACATTATACTCATCCCACATATAGACACCTCAAAGAACCACTGACTTGCTTGTCGGAGTCCCTTTTGTAAGTACCTACCCCCATTTCATCGCCGGAGATCGAAGATTCCACTCAAAAGAAGAGGACCAAGCAGATTGGTCGGACCTCGTTGGAACTCAGTAGGAACATTTGGCGCCCGCCTTGGGACCGGGGATAATTTTTCCTACAGCCACAAGATGATAGCAACAAGGAGAGGCGATCCCAATTCGTTTGCGCACTCCACACGAGCCAAGACATCAACGATACGAGAAATTCGAGAACAAATGGAACAGCTATAGAAGAAAACGAAGGTCGATTTGGAGGCCTTAAGGCAACATGAGGTGGACATGTGACAATTAAGGGAGGAGAACGCAAACCTTATAGCTCAACTTACAATCCAACACTCACCTCCGCCACCCCCACCACCACTATCTCTACCTCGGTCCCTGTCCCTACCACCCACCTATGCCGAGACACATACCTAGGAAAGTCACACTCAACTTTACTCATGCAATCACCACAAGCAACCTTCAATCCACTCCCGACTTAGATCACTCAACATCCATAATGATGCAGTTCAGTGGCACCCTTTTATGGATGGCATCATGGATACCCCTCTACCCATCACCTGGAAACCCCTGAACATTGAATGATATGACGGTACCTCAGATCCCGTTGAACACTTGATGCATTCAGCATGCAAGTCAACTTGTATTTCAATGATGACACCGTGATATGCAAGGTCTTTCCTACCTCCCTCAAAGGGCAGGCACTAACATGGTACAAACGTCTACCCCCACAATCCATTGACTCTTTCTTCACCTTAGCCTAATGCTTCGGCGCATAATATACAACTAGCCGCCCTCACCACACCACATTCACCACTCTGGTCAACCTCTGCCAAGCTAATGATGAGTCATTGTAGTCTTTTATGGAGAGGTACGCCACTATCTCCATTAGAATTAGAGACCTCGACCCTGGTGTCACACTACCATCTAAGATCATGACACTTAAGCTAGGGTCGTTCACTAATAGCCTTTGTCGAAAGCAACCCAAATATCTAAATGAGCTTCGAGCAAAGGCAGCGGGATACATCCAGATGGAGGAGTTATTCGCCTTCCGCAACCAAGTACGTTTGGCATAGTAGAGAAAAGAGGCATTTGCGCCCCATCAAAAGCATGAACCATATTTCCATTGCGAGCTCAAGGAAATCAATCCAACTGATAACGTTCACCGACACCGACTTTGTAGGAGTCAATCCCAAGCAAGATGACCCAATGGTGATCACAGTTGGCATCGCTAATTGGGACATCAGGGAAGTCCTAATAGACAGAGGTAGCTTGACCAATATACTTTTTTGGTCCACTTTTCAAAGATTAGAAGGAAGAAAGTAGATGTTGATTTACTACACCAGCTGAGTACTCTAAGAAATGGTAAAATGCTACCAAACGATTGAGAAGCTCGCCTTGGCACTTGTGCAGGTTACAGTGAAAACCGACCACCCCCTTAACCAAGTACTCAGAAAGCTGGACCTTGTTGGACAAATGGTAGCATGATCGATAGAGCTCTCCGAGCTCGGCTTACAATTCAAACCTCGAGACCCCATCAAAGGGTAGTGCCTAGCTGATTTCCAGGTCAAGCTCCCCTCTATCGAGGACAACAACAGAGGGTGTTGAACGTTGTATGTAGACGAAGCCTCCAATAGCAAGGGCAGCAACGTGGGTGTTATCCTTGAAGGACTTGATAACATCTTCATCAAGCAATCAGTAAAATTTGATTGGAAGGCTTCAAACAACCAAGCAGAGTATGAAGCTCTCATCATGTTCCTAAAGCTAGCAATCAAGGTTGGCATAAAGAAATTTAGGTGCAGAAGTGACTCCAAGCTAGTCACCAAACAAGTTAATGAGGTATTCCAAGCTAGGGAAACACAAATGCAGAAATACTACCACTTAATCAAACAAATCTTGGAGCATTCCAAGTAAAAGGAACTGGTCCACATCAATAGAGAACAAAACGACCGAGCAGATGCTTTAGCCCGCCTAGCAGGTAATAAAAGACCAGGTCAACACCAAACATTCATCTAGGAGACCCATACCACCCCCTACCACCAACGTTACCAAGTCCTACTCAACTCGGACTGCACCCAGGGGATGGATATCCCTTATATAGGCCTACTTGGCCACCAAGGCCTTGCCCCTGAACGCAATAGAGGCCAAAAAGGTAAAACTACAAGCTTCGTACTATGTTATTATAAACAATGAAATGTCCAGGAGAGCCATCTTGAGGTCGTTGCTGAAGCGCGTTGATGAAGTACACATGGAGTACGTCTTGGATGAGGTGCACAAGGGAATATGCAGAATGCACACCGGAGGTCGGAGCATGGCAACCAGAGTCATCTATGTCGATTACTATTGGTTGCCCTAGAGGACAGATTGTGCCCAGTATGTCAAAAAAGCAAAGAATGTCAGGAATTCAGCAATGCCCACCACGCACGCACCCGAGGTGCTCCACAACATCACTTCTCCTTGGCCTTTTGGCATGTACAGAATAGACATCCTTGGACCATTCCCCATAGCCAAAGACCAAATCAAGTTCCTCCTCGTCACCATGGACTACTTCACTAAATGGATCGAAGACAAACTCCTCACAACAATCATGGCTCAAAAGGTCTAAAGGTTTACATGGAAGAACATCATTTGCAAGTATGACTTACCTCAAGCCAACGTGGTAGACAATGGAAGACAATTCATTGAAAAAGGCCACGAAGAATTCCTCAACCAGTTTGACATCAAGCATCTCACATCCTCGATAGAGCATCCCTAGACCAATAGGCAAGCAGAAGCTGTGAACAAGGTCATCCTTGCCGAACTATGCATAAGATTGTCGAAAGTCCCCAAGGGGCTATAGGTGGATGAGCTCTCAAGCTTTCTATGGGGGTACCATTGTACTCCATAGTCTACCACTCAAGAAACTCCATTCAAGTTAACCTATGATGCCAAAGCTATGATACTCGTGGAGATAAGAGAACCTTCACTCTGGAGAAGCATATTCAACACGGCCTACAACTCAAAATCTTTAGCAGTAGAGTTGGACCTGGGCGAGGTAGTCCACAATGACGCAAGGGTTCATAAAAAATCATGTAAAAGGAGAGTAGCTCGAGAATACAATTCCAAACTCAGACGGCGGAGTTGAAAGATCAACAATCTGGTTTGGAGGCTAAGGGGGTATGCTAGGAAAGACAACTTGGAAGGAAAGCTCGCACCAAATTGGGAAGGCCCATTTTGCATCACCAAATCATTGCAGAACGACGCGTACAAGCTTCAAGACATGGCAGAAAAGGTTGTCCCTAGGACCTGGAATGCAACACACTTAAGGCCCTACTATAGTTAGAACTAGGTAATGTACTTTTTTCCCTACTTCAGTATTTTTCCCACTTGTAAAAAATAAGGGTTTTTGTTGAAGAGGTTGTAATGAGACACACCCGAGTAACCTTGTAAAAGGAAGATCCCTTTCAAAGGTAAATCATTAATGGAATCCTTTTATATCGTATAATTTACATACTTTCTCATCGTTTTACTAGTTCATTTAATAAGTATGTAACGTACTACGAAAACTAGAGGTCAAATCCGAACCTTGGCCTTTTCAAACTAGCGAGAGGTCGAATCCAAACCTCTACTTCTTCAAGTGAACAACAGGTTGAGTTTAAACCTTAGGTTTTTCAAGCAAACATGAGGTCAAATCTGAACCTCGAATTTTCCAAACCTCAACTTCTTCAAGCGAACAACTAGTTGAATCCGAACCTTAGCTTTTTTCAAGCAAAAATAAGGTTGAATCCAAACCTCTGCCTTTTCAAAGCAAATGAGGTTGAAGCCGAACCTTGGCATTTTCCGGAAAACAACACAATTAATTCGTGAAAACTTGTCTTTTTCATTAAATTTTTGTTTAAACATTTCATTCAATAAAAAAGTTTCATACAACTCAACAACAATGCATCAAACATTTTCATTCAGTTTGAACTTGATTCTTACAAAACACCTTTTACATCACTCCAAACTAGAAATTCAAAAACTTATAAACTACAAACATAACAACTAAGATCACTTTGATTCTACTTCCTTCTCCTCCTCTCCCTCAGACTTAGAGCAGAGCTATGACTTTATAACAATCTCACCATCCGCAACGTCACAATTCACGTCGAGTTGCAAGGAATCGAAAGAGGGTAGAAACACTTTGATTTGATGTTGAGCCTTCTTGAATCCTCTCGGTGATTTAGGATGATCCATCTTTTGGCCTTGTCCAACTCAGTCGACAACACAAATTTAGCCTCCTCCTTCTTTAGCAACTCGCACTTCAGATCTTCAATTTTCTTCTCCAAATCAACAACTTTGTCTTCCGCAGTTGTCAAATTCTCCTCCACCATCTTCTCAAAAGTCAGCTCCTCCACCCTGACACTGATATCTTTCACTTGCTTCTCCAAGTCATCAACTTAGTCGCTCAAGGCCTTATTCTCCTCAGCCTTGCTCGACAAATAGCCAACGTGCTTGTCAAGATCCTTCTACAGCTTCCTCATCGACTCCCTACTTTTGGCCAACTCTAAGTTGAGTTCCTTGGTCTTGCCAAGCTCAAACTTCATCGACTTCAGTTGTGTGGCCATAGTTTTGGTCTTCTTGTTAGCCTTGGCTACTATCTACTTCTAGTGGTGAAAACCAGCAAGAGATGAACCAAGGAAGATCTCGGTCGCATCCAAACTCTCTACAAGACCCACATAATCCATCATATCGCGACGAATTTGGCTCAGAAAAATGCAGAAGATTGGAAAAATTATGGCCCGATCAAGTCAGCATTCCAAATGGAAACAATATTAGGAGCTATTAGAGATAGGGGGAGCAACATAAGCAACCTGAAGACTAAAGCTTGAAGCTTGGAGAAGTGCTTGAAGATGTTTGGTCTTTTACATGTGCAACTCACTTGAGAGGCATTTGTATTGATTGTTATATTAAATGTTGTATTTTAGTCCATATCATATCCTTTGTACATCATGCATCATCATGAGTGAATAAGAAGAAATTTTCTAAAGTTAGAAAAGTTTCTTCAGGAGGAAAAATTCTCTATTTTAATCGATTACATCCTTATCGTAATCGATTACACAAGTTGTCTTAAGTTTGCAGAGTTATGTCTCGTATCGATTTAATTGATTACAACCTTATTGTAATCGATTACACAGTTGTTTTGAGACAATGACTAATTTATTCAGGAGTCTCTGCTTTAATCGATTACCCAGTGATATAATCAATTACTTCTCTTTTTATAAGTGTTTCAGAAGTGAACAAGAATACTTTAATTGATTACTTTGAGTATTTAATTGATTACATTGTTCTTGCGCTATTTCCAGGTGTTAGGAAGAACACTTTAATCGATTAAAAAGATAATATAATTGATTACCTTATAGATTTAATCGATTACCTTATAGATTTAATCGATTACAGACAATTATAATTGTTTTCTCTATAAATTGCCACCTTGTGTTCTCTCTTATAACAAGTTGGAAAACAACGAAATAAGCTTTTGTTTGAGCTAAGATCACGTGTTGTTATTAGTTAAAGAAAGAAGAGAAGAAAAGTGCTTAGAAAAGTAACTCACACCTTTAAATCTTTTGATTGTGGAGATCATTTGTGATAAGTGAGTTGTGTCACTTTTTTTAGTTCAAGAAGCCACCTTATTCAGTCAAGCAAGGATTTGTGGAAAGGATTGATTAAGTTGTGTCTATCTTTGACTTTAGTTTTTCGTGTATGGTTTTAAACATCTTTTTGTTTATGCACGAATTTTTTAAGACATGCTAGAATAGGTGTTTCTAGTTTGGGCTAAGGGTATGTTTCTTTTAGGCTCTTATTCATAAAGTACCCTAGTGTTGGGTGCCTAAGTCTCTTTTTCCAGGGTGGAAACTATAGATTACTTGTGATTGCTTGTAAGGATTCTATATGCATAGTGAAAATCTAATTTTGGTTTTGGATTAGATAACTGGATTAACTTCTCTAGTGATAGAGAGTGAACCAGTATAAAAAGATCGTGTACTTCTTCTCTTGATCTGATCTTTATCTCTCATTCTAGTCTTAATAAGTTTTCCAAAGGTTCAAAAAAATATCTTTGTGAAAGAAAGAACTTTAATGATGGATCTTATGTGTAGGGAGGATTGATTCAATATTGATTGAGTTTGGTTTAACAAGTTTTGTGATACAATCCATACAAAAGAAGTTTTTATAACTTTGGTTTTAAAAGTTCATTTTGTTTTGAAAACCAATTCACCCCTCTTGGTTTGTGTGAGTACCATCATCTTTTTCAGGAGCCACAAAAAACATGATCCAGACGATGAAGTTTACCGTTATGATAATGCAGAGTAACCTTATTCTTTCGAGATACCCCTCTACTCAGGTTGTCCCCATATTTGATCGAGGTCGACTTCTGAGCGACCTTCACCATCTTCTACTTTTTGGTCACAACTGACCTCTGACCCATCTCTACTCATTTCTCTTTCTCTACCTGTTTAAATTGTTGGCCCTTGTCCAACACCTCAGCAAGCTCCTCGACTGCATTGCCTTCTCCAACTCCTTTGTCCGCCATCTCAGGACCGCCCAAATGGACGATCTCCACCTCAGCATTGCCACCTTTAACTTGTTCTTACACAGGCTTCGCCGATTTTTTTTGCAAGGTTGGACTTGGACGAATCCTTAACTCATTTCCTTTTCTTCATCTTCCCAACATATGCTTGGTCATCAACCACCAAGTTTTTCAAGTTCTTGTAGTTGTAGCCCTTCATAACTCATGCAGAAAACATAAGATAAAGCTGATCAATACTTCCCTAATTTTACAAAAAAATGGCAACATAAAAATACTCACTACTTAGAACGCTATCAATAAAACTAGAGTTCATAATATCCATAATGAGTTTACATGATATCTCCTATGGTCATTTCCTTATAATCACAATATCTTTGACTTCTTAGGCTGAAAATAGTTGGTGAGGATGAGATTTGAATTTAAAAGGGAAATGTTGCTAATAAAAAGGAAACTTAGGAGTATTCCCATCCTCTTTGAAGAACAACTCTTTTGAGTCTCCACAAGCAGGGTTGTGACGAACTCGAAAAAAGCCCGACTTGAACTTTTTCAATGATTGGGTATACAATTGGAAAATTTTTCCAAATTTGAATGCATTCAAGGAGGCCCATCCGACCTTGACACTCATCTTTAACTGATAAAAATACACGAACTTATTAACAATGGGCTCGATTTTCAAACTCATACACATAATTTGAAAGGGATGCAAAAAGGCTCAACTGTTAGGATGCAATTGCACAAAGGCAACATTCATCAGACTCAACATCTCACATTCAATATCTAAAAAGGGAAATTAAATGTTCAACTCCTTGAATACATCTTCATGCATGTACACAAAGCCGGCCTCACCTTTTGATGCTCTCATAAACACACGCTCCTCGACGCTATAGGGCTCTATGGTCAACAACTCGGCATCATTCAAGGTCGTCAAGTTGATTTCTGCAAAAACCCACTCTACCCAGAAAGGACGATAGGAGCAAACTTGCTCCCCCCTTACCACCCGCCCCTCACAATGTCATCCCTCTCTTGGTAATCTCCCTCCGTCTCAACCATCTACTTAGGAACCCCTACCCCCTAACCACTCGCCAAGAAGTCCTTTGTTCTCTCAGAATCAAATATAGATGAAGGAGACGAAAAAGACAACTCACCCTTACTCCCAAATTCCCCTATACCCCTCACCTCCCTAGCCACAAAGGACTTACCCCAAATAGGAGACCCATCCTCCATCGCAGAGGTAGACATCTAGCAAGAAGCTAAGAACAAGGCATACCTATCAATGGCAAGGGAAAGAAAGCAAGGAAAGAAGGGAACACCAAATCATGGGAAAAAACAGAGGGAGTAGAAGCAGAAGCAGAAGCAGTAAGAAAACAGGAAAAAGGAAGTGACCTCTGATCTCCACGCGTTGCCCCTTTATAAGAGGTTTGCAACCCTCCACTCAAAACCACCCATGTGCCTTTTTGTTTCTACCACCGTAAAAATGCTTCATTAAACCCTTGGTCCAAATGCCCCAAAAGTGGTTTTCGGGTTATGACCACTTTCGAGGCAACATGAGAAGCGAAGTGGCACAGGAAACAAAGTGGTAAAACCTCGCTGAAATGACATGATGTTACACTTGCCCCGTTTCGTAGCCAAAAACAACAAGACACTCGGGGGTCAACCACACAAATTCAGACACATATCATTCACTATTTGAAAAACTTTCACTATCCGAAAGCAGACATGTGAAGATGGCTCCAATTTATAACAATTTGGGTTTAATTCACACAATTATATCCGACCTCCTTAAAGCACCTTGCCCTAGCTGCTCGTGTGGGCCTGGGGGCTTGTGTACCGTACGCACCATAAACTTGGCACAAGCTCATAAAACACAGCTAGCCGGAGATCACCACATGAAACTTTATCATTAGTCAAGAATTCAGAGCTTGGTGGGCTTATGTACTGTACGACCCATAGACTCGACACGTGATGGGTCTCAACCATTTCCTATAACCCAAGGTACCGTGCGACCGTGAACCTAGCACATACTCAGAACATGATGGACCCCAATGGTCTTCTACAAACCTGACACGACACATAGAGCGGTGGTTGGCCAACGTAACTCTGAGCATGGTGCAACCTCCTCAACGTTGAACATGTATATATAGACCTAGAGGAGATAACTCTAGGTACGTTTTACTCATCCCACACATATATACATAAACACCTCAAAGCACCACTAACTTGCTCGTCGGAGTCCTTTTTGTAGGTACCTCCTCCCACTTCAATGCCAAAGATCAAAGATTCCAATCAAAAGAAGAGGACCAGGAAGCTCGGCTGGACCTCGCCAGAACTCAGTAAGAACAAATATTTATTTATTTATAGAAATAAATGGAATAATTAATCTATTGAAATCAGTCCAAATTTGATTTGCAATTAATAATTATGAATAAAAATCTGATCCCATATTTATATGTTGATAGTCAATTAACAACCTTCAAATCATAGAATAAATCAATCAAAATTATTTATTAAGTTTTGAATATTTTGTTCTTATTTTTTCTTTATGAGGATTTTCTTATTCTATGATTCATGCCCGCTCTCCCCTACTTATACATGTTTTAGGATTTGTATGGACTGGTTTATCTTTGTTTCTTTTTCTTCTTTGCCTTTTTTCTCTCTATGTTATCATTGTTGTTATTATTTGTTTATATAAATTAGTGCATAGACATTTTTTTACGTGAATTAGTGTATAGAACTTGGAAGAGATTTGGTGTTTTCAAGTTGTACAATTTGGCAGATTTTGTTTTGCATTGACAGTTTACAGCGTGGATAAGCTTTTGTTACGAAGGTTCAATCAAAAAATAAAATATAAAGAGCAAGATGAAAATATAAATTCTATTATTAGCTCAATCTTGTGATGAATAGAACTTGCTAATTCGATGCTACAGCAGGAGGTTCGAAAAATAATAGAGCTTCCTTTATAACATTGTATTATCATTTGTGTAATCTTTCTTTGTATCCGAAAATGAGGTACTGTAGGAGTTTTGTATTCACTTGACAAATGTATTCAGACTTGGATTTGGTACCTCTTGTGCTAAATCAACGAGTTTTTTTTTATTAATATATTGATTTTTGTCTTATAAATATATAGAGATTATTTTTTAACGAAAGATTACTCAATTAATATTTTTCATTGAGTGTCGGTATATAATACCAATTGTTAGTAGCTTATATTTTTTTAAGGTAAATTGATCTTATTTTTCATTCTTTGGAATGATAGAGCAAAAATGAATCTGATAACATTAAGATAAGTTGTTCTATTATTCATGTTAAATTTGATCTATTTTGAATCGTCATTTTGTTGAACTTTTTTTTATGAAATTACGTGAAAAAATTTACACATAACATCTAAATTATTTGTATTTTTTATTTGAACAAAAATAATATATGAAATCAATTTTTAAGAAAATTATTATTTATTTCTTTTTTTTAATCTTTTGATCATTATTTGTAGAAAAATAAAAATATATTAATTTTTTTAAAAGAAAATCAAAAGAGAGCATAAAAACATCACCAATGTGAAGGTGATCTTACCAAGGGTAACATCCCAAATAATAACATCTTTTTTTTAGCATATGTGTATGTAAAATTATATTTAAATATTTATTAACATATCTGCTAATACACTTATTAAAAGTTAAACTAGATAATAAATAATATATTAAAATACAAAAATAATATAAAAAAATATCTAATAAATTATAAAATATTAATTTAATACCTATGTAAGACACATCATACTAAGCTAGTATATATTATAAGGGTGTGTTTGAATGAGTCTGCCTAAAATTAATTTTGAATGAAATTGATTTTGATTAAAGTTAATTTTGGAGTGATGTTATTTATGTTTGGATGTTTTTATTATAAAAATAAATTAAAAGTAAAATTCAATATAATCTTTTTGTAAATTATCAAGAATATTCTCGTTATCATTCACCTTGATTTCCTCGGCATATATACAACGTATATGCCTAATAAAAAGCTTAACCGAAGGCTACAAATTAGGAATCAATATCCCAAAATATACGCTTAACAGAAGGCTATAAAATAGGAAGTAATATCCCAAATTATATGCTTAACAAAAGGCTATAAAATAGGAAACTATTTATCTACGTTGACTAATATATTTATAATATATTTAACACACCCCCGCAGTCGTAGCGGGAGGCTTTTGGACGCTGAGACTGTCTCGAAAATCTTCAAATAAAATTAGCGGAAGACCTTTGGTAAAAATATCCGCTAGCTGATATCGTGATGGCACATGAAGAACCCGTACGTGTCCACGTGCAACCTTCTCACGGACAAAATGGATATCCATTTCAATATGTTTGGTACGTTGATGTTGAACAGGATTCCGTGTCAAATAAATAGCACTCACATTGTCACAATACACCAGGGTAGCTTTGGGTACTAGACACTGTAACTCCAAAAGTAAGTTTCAAATCCAGCATGATTCAGAGACCACATTTGCCACACCACGATACTTGGCCTCAGCACTTGAACGAGATAACGTAGGTTGGCGTTTTGATGACCAAGATATCAAGTTATCACCCAAAAATACATAGTAACCGGAAGTAGATCATCTCGTGTCAGGGCACCCACCCCAATCTGCATCAGTGTATGAGACCAGAGTAGAAGTAGATGATGAATATAAATAAAGACCGAAATCCAATGTACCTTGAACATATCGAATAATCCTTTTGAGAGCTGACATATGATCAACCCTCGGATCATGCATATGGAGACACACTTGTTGCACGACATAAGAGATATCTGGCCGTGTAAAAGTGAGATATTGTAAAGCCCCTGCAAGACTCCGATATAGAGTAGGATCATCAAATGGAGCACCAGATGTAGCACTAACCTTTGATTTTGTGTCAACTGGGGTTTTAGATGGCTTACACGAAGTCATCCCTGCCCGCGCTATTATTTCTTCGGCATACTTGCGCTGGGAAAGAAACATACGACCCTTATGTCGAGTCACCGCAATACCAAGAAAATAATTCAGAGGGCCAAGATCCTTCATAGCAAATTTAGAGCTAAGAAGATCCATTATAAAACACCGCAGAGCATAAGAAGAAGCAATGAGAATAATGTCATCAACATATAATAAAATATAAGCCACACTGGACCCTTTGCTAAAAATGAATAAAGAATTATCACATTTGCTATTAAGGAACCCAATAGACAAAACATAATCAGCAAAATGCTTATACCAAGCCCGGGGTGCCTGCTTAAGACCATACAATGACTTGCGTAAGAGACAAACATAATCTGGATGATCACGGTCCCTATAACCCAATGGTTGATGCATAAAAACTATTTCCTGTAACTTACCATGAAGGAAATCATTTTTGACATCCAATTGATGATTTGGCCATGCCTTCGAAAGAGAAAGACTAAGAACAGTGCAGATCGTAGCGGGCTTCGCCACCGGACTAAAAGTCTCACCACAATCGATGCCAACATGTTGTGTTTTCCCATCACCTACAAGATGGGCTTTATGCCTCTCAAAAACACCATTAGATTTGACTTTATGAGTGAAAATCCACATAGAGCATCATATTCATCATCCATGACCATTTTCCAATTAGGATCACGAAGAGCCGCGATTGGATTTCGAGGCAATGGAGACCTTTCAACCGTAGTATGCATGGAATATTTTTTATTGGGTTTATATATCCCATGCTTGCTACGGGTCACGACCCTAGGCTGTTGGATAGGAGAATTAGTAGGAGAGGGATCGATTTGTGTTTGGGCAGGAGTGATTTGTGAGGAAATTAGGTCAGGAAGGGATGAGTTGGGCTCACTTGGCACGTTGGGCTGAGAAGAAGGAGTTGGAGTAGGTTGGTGAAGATGGTGAATGACATAAGGGGATAATCCTTCGTCAAGGAAATCATATGTATGGGATTTTGGGGAATGCAAACTAGCAAGCAGAAAAGTATGCTCATCAAACAAGACATGGCGACAAATAATAATTTTATGAGACGACAAATCATAACACTTGTAGCCACGATGGTGGGTTGGATACCCGAGGAAGACACAAGGAGTAGACCTTGGTTGCAACTTATTAATAGTTGTAGACGGAATGAAAGGGTAACACAAACACCCAAAAACCTGGATATGATCATAAGAAGGGACCCTTGTGTAAAGAACCTCAAGCGGAGACTTATTTCCCAACAATTTACTTGGAAGCACATTAAGAAGATAGGTTGCCATTTGGAGAGCATGATGCCAAAATGATGGAGGAAGAGATGCATGAGCAGGAAGAGTACGAGACATATTGTTTATAGTTCAAATTTTGCGTTCGGCTTTCCCGTTTTGAGAAGAAGTGTGAAGGCAAGAAAGACGTAATGACATGCCATGAGTTTGACAAAAATGCCAAAAAGAATTATTAGCAAACTCTCTACCATTATCACATTGGACTTTTTGATATTACGCTCAAATTGAGTAGAAACATGGGCTTTAAAAGTAAAAAATATGTCATACACATCAGATTTCCGACCTATAGGAAAAGTCCATAAATAGTTCTAAAAATCATCAAGAAATAAAACGTAATATCTATGTCCCAAAGAACTCAAAACGGGAGAGGTCCAAAGATCACTATGTAAAATATCAAATGGCATAGTAGTATTCAAAGAGGAAGAAACAAATGGCAACTTAATATGTTTACCAAGAACACATGAACCACAAATACTAGAACTAGAAAGTTTATTACAATCAATGCTTTTATTCTTCCTAAGCACATTGAAGATAGGAGACCCTGGGTGACCCAAACGATCATGCCAAAGCTTAGGAGAGATGGCGGCAAATGTAGAAGAGGAAGCTTGATTGTTGAGGGAATAGGAAATCAGATACAGGTCTCCGCGGCTATCACATCTCATTATTGACATCCCCGTCCAATAATCCTTCACAGAAAACCCAAAGGGATTAAACTCAACAGACACTGAATTATCTTTTGTAAACTTTCTAACAGAAACGAGATTTTTAATCAGTTTAGGAGCATAAAGAACATTGTTAAGGGAGAGGGATTGACATGGAGAAGACAAATTTGTGTGACCATAGCCAAGAATTGGAATCGTGTGACCATTACCAACAATAATATTAGTATTAGGATGATTGCTCAAATTAAAATAAGACGAGAGATTATCGGTAGAGGAAGTCATGTGAGATGTAGCACCAGTGTCCATGTACCATGATGGGTCGGGTTGGTTAAGGGACATAGTGTGCATTGCTGCCTCGATATCGGTAGGAGCGTACGAACCAGACTGCCCATGAGGATTAGGCGATGTTGCTTGATGTACATAGGCCTGCTGAGGTGGTTTTGGGCTGAGCAAACCTACCTGGCGCTGTTGAGGAGTATTGGGTCGGGCCCATCCTTGATTTGGGAATGGACAAGGAGGAATAGGCCAGGTTGGATTATACCATCCCCATGGAAATGGTTGCTACTGCTGCCATTGCGGAGGAGTGGTTTCACCGTGGCCACCAGAGGACTGCCCCCGACCACCGCCTTTACCGCCGGTCGAGTTCCGGCCACCACCAGAACCAGCATTCTTCCGACCTCCCCCGTTGTTGCGTCGTCCGCCACCAGAATGTTGCGCACCATTTTTTCCCTTCGAATGTTCCTTTGCCATCCCGGCCTCTTCAAGAGTGAGCATGGAACGAGCCTTGTAAAAGGGAGGAAGGGGGTTGCTTTGACGAATCAACATACCCACTCCACGGTACGGTTGTGTAAGACCCTCAACCAATTGCAATACTAGTCGACTATTAGACACCAGAGCCCCAACGTTCTTCAGTTGATTTGCTAGAGATTTGAGACGTTGACAATAAGAGGAAACATTTGGGAAATTCTCCATAGAAGTGGCGGAGAATTCTTGCTCCAAGGCAACGTCATGAGAATGTTTATTATCTTGGAATATATCACGCAATCTATCCCAAGCCTCCATAGCCGTTGAGTCGGGCTCAATAATGGTGTGCAATAAGTCACTAGAAATGGTAGCATAAATCCACGAAAGAACCGTGGCATCCAAAGTTGACCATAGCTCCCTCTCTTCCTCGGTAGAAGGAACCATCCCCGTGCCGTTGGCCGGAGGTATGATATGATCAAGCACCTTGGTTGAGCGTGCGTGAATCTTGAAGAGTTCCGCCCATGTCGAATATTGAACGTTTTCCATTTCAAGAACAATGGAAACATGATTCCTGATGTTTGATACGGCAAGAGCCGAATGAAAAGAAGTTTTGTTGGAAGCCATTGAGAGAAGAGAACAAAGAGAGGAAAGGGAGATTGAGGAAGACGGCGGGCAAGGAACACAGAGCTAGGGCAAGCGGAAGACAGAGAAAAAACCCTAGGCAAACTGATACCATGTAAATTATTAGGAATATTCTCGTTATCATTCACCTTGATTTTCTCAGCATATATACAACATATATGCCTAATAAAAAACTTAACCGAAGGCTACAAATTAGGAATCAATATCCCAAAATATATGCTTAACAAAAGGCTATAAAATAGGAAGCAATATCCCAAATTATATGCTTAACAGAAGGCTATAAAATAGGAAGCTATTTATCTACATTGACTAATATATTTATAATATATTTAACACTTTTTTATTCAATGCAGAATCTATCCAAATTGATTCAACCCATAAAATTAAAGAATAATAAAGATTTGGTGATTTTACTCATGGTTTAAAATCATTTTTAATAAAATAAATATTGTTTTAAATAAAAAAATCCCTTTTTAAAAAAGTAGAATTAAAAGAAAATTAAATAAACATATTGTTTTTTAATATTTAGTTAAGGAAGGTCTTTGTACCAAGAGTTTTTTACACCAAGTCACCAATTAACGATCAATAGTTCATTCCGCATCTAGTCAAAATTAATGTTATAGATCTTGGTATTTCTCTTAGTTAGAGAATGATCAATTTAAGTCATTTGTTGTTAACTAAATCAGAAAGGTTATTTTTTTATTAGATAATAATCTTGGCCAACAATTATTTTTAAGATTCAAACTTTGTAACATATAGCTTGTTTTTCTCTATCTTATTTGATCTTTAGTTTTTCATTTGTGAAGTAAGTTTGTCATCTTATCTTACATTGTATAATTATATGGGTTTTATACCCACATCAATTAAAATCATATTGATCTCCCCAATTATCATCATTCTATGCTTTCTAACTTTGTATCAGAAGCTTTGAGTTCTACTAATACCAATTTTGATCCGAAAAAAATGGAGACCTTAAACAACTCATCACAAAAGTTATTGTTACCTTTTCTTTGCTCTGTCAAGTTGGCAGCAATTTCCAGCTATGGAAATCCTTTACTTTACCCTTGATTGTGCACTAAATCAATATTCGATCACTAGAAGGAGAGTTGAATAGTAATTCTTTACCGATTTGACTATTTTTATTTTTCTTGCACAAGCACACTAGCTTTTGAATATACTTATGAGGCTTCTTAGCTTAGAGATTCAAATAACTAGTAGGAGTAACTTGTTTCCTTACAAGCAGTTGGATATATTGACAAGTTCAAAAATAAATCACTAAGTAGACTTGTAGGTTATTGCTTCATAACTTACTCACAAGTGACAGAGAATCTGTCAGCTACCATTTCTATATTTTTACGTGGTTGCAACTTGCACGAGTAGGGTTGCTTCTTAATAAAAACAATTTTCTATAAAAAAAAACCCTTGATCAAAGATCAAATTTAAAAGAGAGACTTTTGCAAAAAATAGATTTAACTACTTAACAATAGTAAATGAGAAGCAATAAGGAAGGAAATAACACCAAGGATTTATACTGGTTCATCCAATCTGGGCTACTTCTCGTCTTTACAATCATAGTGTTAGGATTTTATTTCATGTTAGATTCAACTTATAAGCTAATTTATCCTTGAAAAATATCTCTAATTAATTAAAGTAATTATCTTCTTCTTCAGCTAATTTATCCTTGAAAGATATCTTGTTCTTGATTTTCCTAGCTTTTATCTTCAATTTTCACAATTTCTCCTTCCAAAACTTTGTGCTGATTTTGGGCCTCTGGAGCTCTTGCTAGAATGACTTGTGTTTCGCTGATAAACTATAAAAAATAACTAAAACATAAAATTCTACCTAAGACAAAGTAAAAAATGAATTTAAAGCTAATTTGATTTAAAACAAGGCCTAAAGTTAACTAAAATGCCAAATAAACATCACAAAATGCATATGAAAATCTGATAAATTTGACATTTATCAATGACCATGCTAAAGTTAGCATGGCTGTCCTTGGAAATGATGAGGGTGATAAAAAATTTTGGATTTTAAGCACGGGCCATGCTATAGAGAGCATGACCATGCTCATATTTTGACATTGTTTATAATTTTTTAGTGAAATCAGCATGGTCCATGTTGGGTGAACAAAATATGGACTTTTGAAAAGCTTTTGACTGAATAGTAAATACATAAAATCAATAAACAAAGCAATAAATAAAGATACAGGTGGGTTAGAAGAACCCACAAGTTGCCTCTTGGGGAACGCTTGTTTAACATCTTGATCCTGGCGAGTTAAAGGGGAAAATTCACTCTTGGAAATGCACAATGTAGTGCACTTGAAGCAATGCCTTCTCATAATGATTAACTCTATAGCCATTGATCTAAAAGGTGTACCTATTGTTGCATTTTAGCTCAAGTACTCCATATGGCAATACTTTCATGACTGTAAAGGGACCATACCACCTTGTGCACAATTTTCTTGGAAAGAGCCGGAGGCACGAGCTGTAAACTAATACTTTTTCACCCTCATGGAACTTGCGTCTCTTAGTGCGCTGATCATGCCATTTCTTGGTTTTCTCCTTGTAAAGCTTGGGATTCTCATAAACACTGAGTCTAAACTCATCCAACTGTTGCAACCTGTTACTACATACTTAGGATCAAAATTTACAAACATTAGAGCCCACATGGCTTTGCACTTAATGATGTAAGCTCCATTGGAGCTTGTAGGCCTAGGATCTTCTTCATCGATGGATTCCTTTGCTTCTTGGAAGATGAATGGCAGCGGAATAGAGAAGGAAGAGAGAGAGGAGACGCCACTTCAAGGAGAAGATGAGTCTAGAAAAAGCTCACCACCATAGGAGGCCAAGGATAAGAGCTTGGAGGAAGAAGGAGATGAATGAAGGGAGAGGGAGAGAAGAGCACGAAATTTTGTGCTCTAAAAGAGCTCTGAAATCTGAATTTAATATTCAAATGATCAAAGTTTTCAAAAAATGCACACACATGACCTTTATTTATAGCCTAAGTGTCACACAAAATTGGAGGGAAATTCAAATTTCACTTGAATTTGTGGAGCCAAACTTTGGAGCCAAAATTTCACTAATTATGATTAGTGAATTTTAGTTATGGCTCAGCCCACTAATCCAAGATCAATTCCAAGATTCTCCACTAAGTGTGCTTAGGTGTCATGAGGCATGAAAAACATGAAGGACATGCACAAAGTGTGACTATATGATGTGGCAATGTGGTGTAGTAAGCAAATGCTCACCTCCCCCTCTAAAATTTAATTGGATTGGGCTTCTACCAATTCAATTAAATTTATTTCCAACCACACACATCAAATATCCACTTAGTGCATGTGAAATTATAAAACTACCCCTAATACAAAAACTAGTCTAGGTGCCCTAAACTACAAGGGCTGAAAAAATCCTATATTTCTAGGGCACCCTACCTACAATATAGAGCCCTAAATACAAGGACCAAATATAATGACATCCTAGTCTAATATGTACAAAGATATTGGACCCAACCTTGGCCCATGGGCTCAGAAATCTACCCTGAGGTTCATGAGAACCCTATTGCCTTCTTCAGCAGCTCTGGCCCAATCTTCTTGGAGCCTCTTGCTCATGGTTCTAGTGACCGGTCCCTTCCTAGGGAGGATTCCATCACTTAAGTTCAATAGGCAAAAGACAATATTCCCCATATCCCAATGGAGGCCTTAAAGGCTATTCTGTAAGCCTAAAGTGTGTCATCCAATTTCAATGACCAATCCTTTCAGGACACACAATTTTCTTTAAAATCCTCTTTAGTTCCCTATTAGACACCTCAACTTGACCACTTGGTTAAGGATGACAGGGAGTAGCAACCTTAAGATTAACACCAGCTAAAGGTTATCAAACAATATATTGCAAAAGTGTGCTTCCCCATCACTAATGATTGCTCGAGGTGTACCAAAGCGTGTAAAAATATTATTTTTCATAAATTTTGTTACACTATGATCATCATTAGTAGGTAATGCTACAACCTTAACCCATTTAGACATGTAGTCTATAACAAGAAGAATGTATTCATAACCAAAAGACTCGGGAAAACGACCCATGAAGTCAATTTCCCACACATCAAATAATTCTACCATAAGTATGCTAATAGCTATCACAAGACCTCACATAATCATTTGTATCTCAGTGAAGGGTGGGCCAAAAAAAGCCTCATTGGAGGACATTGAGAGTTGTCCTTATGGGACCATGGTGGCCCCAGGCTCCGAACAATGACAATGTTGGAGAATGAAACTTACTTCCTCATAAGGCACACAACGCCTTACCACATCATCCCCACAAACCTTGTAGAGGTAGCGGTCATCACCAAAATACTGTTTGGCCTCTACCATGAACCTCTTCTTCTCTTGGAACTTGAACTTAGGAGGAAATGCCTTGCATGATAAATAATTTACAATGCCAGCATACCAAGGTGCTCTTGGTAGAATAGCTACACCCAACAAGTGCTCATTAGGGAATGTCTCATGTATTGCTCCATCATTAGTAGGTTGCCTAACAAAGGGGTCAAGGCGAGACAAGTGGTCTGCCACCAATTTTTTTGACCCTTTCTTGTTATTTATCTCCAAGTCAAATTCTTAACGCAGTAGTATCCACTTGATGAGCCCAGGCTTGGCATCTTGTTTACTGAGTGAAAACTTAATAGTAGAGTGGTCAGTGTAAACAATGACTTTAGACAAAACCAAGTAATGCATAAATTTATCAAATGCAAAAACAACTACTAGAAGATCTTTCTCGATGGTGGTGTAATTTTTCAGGGCCTCATCTAGCATCTTGCTAGCATGTGTGAAACATTTCTCCCTTCTTTGGCCCAAAAATGCCCCACAGTTGTGCCATTGGCATCACACATTAATTCAAACTACAATGACTAGTTGGGGGCAACAACCATAGGAGCACTGACCAAACACTCTTTCAACTACTTAAAATCACTCAAACACTCATTGGAAAAAACAAAATAGGCCTCTTTGTCTATAAGGTTGTTCAATGGTTTATCAATTTTTGAAAAATCCCTCATGAACCTCCTATAAAAGCCAACATGGCCCAAAAAACTATTCACTACCTTAACACAATTAGGTGGAGGCAATTTTCCAATCACCTTCATCATGGTGAGACCCACCAAAATGCCAATAGAGGACACCTTGTGTCATAGCACAACGCACTAATGCACCATGAACTAACACTTTTTCCAATTTAACACCAATCTTGTCTCCTTGCACCTTTTTCAAAACTACATCTAAAATTTTTAAATAGGTGTCAAAAGATTGACCAAAATAGAAAAGCTATCCATAATGATCTCAATGCTATTCTCAATCAAGTAAGGGAAAATAACAATCATACACCTATGAAAAAGCTATCTATATGCAAATGTCTTGTAAGGGCAAGTAAAAATGGTTTTATGCATATCCTTGTCAGCCAAAGGCACTTGCAAATATCTAGAATACCCATCAAGACAACAACAAAATGCATGAGTGGAAAGTTTTTCAAGCATTTGATCAATAAATGGGAGAGGGAAATGGTCTTTTTGGGTGGCTTTATTAGGTTTCATATAACCAATACACATTTGCCACCCAATAATCTTTCTTATCGCTATGAGCTTTTTTTGCTCATTTTCCATGACTATGGTGCCCTTCTTTTTAGGGACATATTGGATCAGACTTACCCATTTATAGTCGGACATAAGGTACATGATGTTTGCATCCAACAACTTAAGCACTTCTCCTTTCACAACCTCCATCATGTTGGGGTTGAGCCTCCTCCAAGGCAACCACTTAGGCTCCTGGCCTTCTTCCATATGGATCCTATAGGTGCACATTATAGGGTTAATACCCCTGAGTCATGATTGATCCACCCAAAGGCCTCTTTGTTGTCCCACAAAACCCTTAAAATTTTCTCCTCTTTTGTTCATTCAAACCTATGGCAATAACAACTGGCAAAGATAGAGGATGGCCAAGAAGAACATATTATATGTTGGAAGGTTGGGGCTTCAACTCCAACACAGGAGGTTCCTCAATGAAGGGTTTAGGCTTTGTCCCACTACTGATTTCCAACTATTCAAACCTTTGATTTCTCATTGATTTGGCATTGCTTTAAGCTTGGAGGAACATCATTATTTCCTCTTCATCAATACTCAATTCCCAATGCAATTCCTCATTAGTAAGAACTCTTTCCAGGGGCTCCTCCATTCCCACACTTGGAAATGATGCCTATACCAAAGTGTCAGTAGGATCTCTAACCTGAAGGACATTACAAGTAGCAAAAGAGGCAGTATTTTTCACAGTATCATACAATTTAAAAATAACTTCTCACCCATCCTAATGATGAGCTTTCCTTGCCTAACCTCTATACTATGTCACAAGTATTCAAAAATGGCCACCCCAGTGTGATCGGGACGTTTTCATCCTCTTCCATATCTAACACCACAAAATCAGCTTGAAAGATGAACTTGTCCACCTTAACTAACACATCATCAACTATGTCATTGGGGATAGAAATAGACCTGTCTACAAGCTGCAAGGTGATGTTTATGGGTTGTGTTTCTCTTATGCCTATTTTCTTAAAATTGAGTAAGGCATTAAGTTAATGTTTGCCCCCAAATCACACAAACATTTATCAAAGTAAGAGTTTCCTATAGTGTAAGGGAGAGTAAAACTCCCAGGGTCCTTAAGCTTAGGGGGAAATTTTCTTAATATTATAGTAGAGCATTCCTTAAAGAGGCCGATAGTCTCAAATTCTATCAATTTATGCATGTTTGAAATGATTTCTTTTAAAAATTTAGCATACTCTGGCATTTGAGCTATGGATTCAGCAACAGGAATGTTGATATGCGACTTTTTAATCATTTCTAAAAATTTATAGAATTGCTTATCCTACTATGTATTTTTAGTCAATGTTGATATGCGACTTTTTAATCATTTATAAAAATTTAGAGAATTGCTTATCCTATTATGTATTTTTAGTCCTCTGAGGGAAAAGAAAGCTTACCTTAGGAGGTGTCAATACCTCATTTTCCTTTTCTACCTCTAAACTCTTTTCAGTAAGAGTTTCCTTTTCCCCTTCTAACTTTTCCCTAGTAAGAGCCTCCTTCTCTGGTGGTGGTGGAGTTGTCTTCTCTTTCTTCTTAACCTCCACATGGGGATTCCCACTCCTGGTGCTGACTGCCTTCACATTCTCCTTTGGGCTGGTTTCAATTTATGAAGTTAGTGCACCTTAATACCTCTGAGACATAAGAGTGACAAGGTTTGATATTATTGATTCCAAGGTTCTAATCCTTTCACCACTATTAGTCATATGCTCCATCGTCATTTCCTACATAGTTGGCCTCCTTTGCTCTTGCCTAGGCCTCTAATTCTGATTCTAATTTTGAGGTCATTTGTAAATATATGTTTTTAATTTTTGCAAGGGAGGGGGGTTGCACACATTTTGGCTCTAACCCTAACCTTACCTATGATCTCTTTGCTCTTTCCAGGACAAGTTTGGGTGGTCTTTCCACCCTTGGTTGTATGTGTTGGAGTAAGGATCATAACTACTGCTTCTTCCGCCAGCATAGTTCACCTCTTCCAAAGCCTAAGAAAAGGGACAATCTATAATCATGTGTCCTGTCTCCTCACATTCGTTCCAAATAGGGGGTGGGGAGGCAAGTGCCACCCTTTGAGTCTGAGCCTTCATTAGTGTCTCCATCTACTTAGTCAAGACATCCAACTTTTGGTCAATATACGAGTTGGATGAATTGAAGTCCAACTCGTGAACTCCCAAAGGCCTCTTAAGGATTCTCCTGTCGCTAGTACAAGTATAGGCATTGGAAACCATGGCCTTAATAATTTCCAGTATTGCATTATGACAAATCATTAGTTAAGCAAATTCATAGGATGATGGGATTATGTGATGACTAACATTCTGTTCAATTGTCTCAGTAACAAAATTTTTAAAGAACATACATTTTCATTTTGAGTATTGATGCTCAAAAGGTTTGCTCATGACAACTATTAGTAAGTTATGAACTCAAAAGATTTCTTGAAGCACATCAACATGGTTAAGAAAACTTCTCTCTAATTACTCATCCATGACAAGTGTACTGAACAATCAAGTCTTGAAACAAGAAGATCACATAGAGAGCATCAAGCATTATATTGAGGCTATCATAGAATGATGTAGAAGCATGACTCTGAAGACTAAACTTCACAATGGATTTTATAATGACCACTTCAAAGTGTATTTTCAACGAACAACATAAAGTCTTCCAAATGATGCCACAAATATAGAGGGCACTTCAAAAGACTGAAGTTGATAGCAATTCACTTTCTGCATGCTACACACACACACTGAGGGCACATCAGAAAGTGTAGGCTAACTACATAAAAAGATGCACACTTGTTGAAAGCTAAAATCTGACCATAAAAAGCACTATTGAGAAGCATCAGAATAGAAGGCTGAAGATACTATACAATTTGACCTTGGACAAAACACTAACATATCAACAATTGGATCTTCACTTAATGTTTATGAAGCAATCTACTTCAGAATGCTTGGAGCTATGAAGAAGTGTTAATATTGATGAAGCTGTGCTGCTTCAAAATGGAATATTAGTTTGATCTTCATCAACATAATCTATCAAGTATGGATTCTTTCTCTTAGAAAACATCAGAATGACTATTCTAATAATGCTTCAGAATGCTCATTAGAAAGGTTCCTCAGAATGACTACCTTAGAATGGTTTTGCAAGCTGTCACTTCATGACAACTGTCAAGTCTGCCTACTTGATCTAGAATCCTGTCACTTGAGTGTAGCCCACCTCAACCATCTTCTTGAGAGCTTTATGAGGGTTTTTTGAAGAACATCTTTAACAAGTTGAAGCATTCCTAACAAGAACAACTTGAGAAAATCTCTGGGTGAGAAATATGTAGTTTTTGCTTCAACCCACTCTGTGACAGTGACCAACTTCTGTATTAAGCTTATAGATTGTAATATTTACTATACAGAGGTGAGAAAACACATTCTTGAGTGGAATCCTTGTATGAGGCGAAGATTTATAATTTATGCGATAAAAAACACAACACCTTTTACTATAGTAAGTCCAACAGTGATTGGCAAAGTTGAAATCCAGTGGTATAACTGGTTTAGTTGAGGCTAGGTTGGAAGTCCAGTGGAAGTGTTGGCAGTTTGTTGAAATGTAGTGGTTGCTGGTCTAGTAATTGTTGGTTGTGTTAGTGAAATCTTATCTTGAAGGGTGAGGCTTGAACATAGCCCAAGTTTGGGGTGAACCAATATAAAACTCATTGTGCATTTTTCTCTTTCTCTTTTTACTTTGATTTGGAATAGATCTATTAAATGTTTTGATCAAACACTAAAACATATAATATTTTCTCACTAACACCTAAAACTAAACTTGATTTCATCAAATGTATTTATATAAGCAACTCTCTTTGAAACAAAAACTTTGAACCACTAAAGAACCCTTTTCTAGTTGCATTTTCATTTTGAGCCCAGAACAATTCTTCATTCTAAACTTACATCATAAAACTCTTTCTTGTGGTATTTTTGTCACTTCACGTTAGTCATCTTATGCATAAGGTTTCCCATTGCAGCAACATCTAGATAGGACCTTGATCGAGGCCGTACCCGAATCAAATAAACATGAAAATGCAGTAACTAGGAAGTGATCCTAGGTTGTTTCCCAACGAGCAATGACAAACCAAATGTTCATAATATACTTGCGCAATAACAGTAACGATTGGGGGGGGGGGGGTTTGTTTGTTTTGTGATTAAAGAGCAGAATAAGTAAACTGGAATATGAAACTACTAATATTAAAAATGGGTTGTTTCCTCTGATTCAGAAGCCATTCTCTTATCCTGGGTCATGGAGAATTTGTCCCTAACAGTTAACCACTTAATCCAACCCTATTTCAATTTACTAAGCGAAAATCAACTTAGGGTTGTCAATACATGATTAGGCACCACATACACCAGTTAGCCCTTCGTCCATTAAGCATGAACACAAGTTAGGCTCAGAGGCAATTAATCGAACATGAAGCGTGCACTGATTAATGTTCCCGAATTTGGGTTAACTGGTGAAGGGAAAACTGCCAGGAAACCACATTATAAACGAAACCTCAAAGAGAGCTGGGCTTCGTCCTCAAAAGGAAACGACACCAAAATATTAGCCTTCCATAGATTCAAACAGAAAACGTAAATGAAACATGAAGCAGAAACGTAAACGAACAGAAATGTAAATGAACAGAAACGTAAATGGGACAGAAACAGAATTGAAAGTAGAAGAAGAAACAAGAACAAAATTGTAATTAGAAGCAGAAAATGTAAAATTGCATTACGTGAATAGTAGCATCAAAGCAGAAAACGTAAAACCCTAAAACAAAAGCTCTGAATAATGAATAACATAATAGAATAGCCTTCACGAATCCCAAGGCTGCTATTTAAAAAGAGTCACTCAAAGTCACTGGGCCCTATTACAATACTCTGGCCCAAAACGAAATAAACACTGAACAACATAAAATAAAATTGCAAAATTTCCTAATTAGAAATTAACTAAGGTAAGCGCTGCTTTATTTGCCCTCTTCAAGTCCATAACCAAAATCCGGATTAAGCCCAATGTTTCATTAATTCCTGAAATTAGATTAAAAACATCAAATTAGCTAAATGAGCCCAAATAATAAAACTGCCTGATTAATTGACAATTAAGACCAATCAGTAATTAAAATGGTGCAAAAAGGGTTTAGAAAATAGAAGAAAATGATGGCACATCAGACCTGTTGTGATTTCATAGTCCTCCACAGAACATGTGGACCAGCCTTTGTGGTGAGTATCCATGGTGTGGAGAACTCCTCTGCAGTCTCTTGAATTGCTCCTAAGTTTCAGATAAGGATTCTTGCTCATATTGAGAAAAATCCCCAATTTCTCTTATCAGCTGCTCAGACTTTGCCACTGGGAAGAATTTATGCAAGAACTTGTTAGAGATAGGGGGAGCAACATGAATAACATGAAGACTAAAGCTTGAAGCTTAGGGAAAAGCTTGAAGATGTTTTGTCTTTTACATGCCTAACTCCCTTAAGTGTCATTTGTATTGGTTTTTATCTTGTGTGTTGCATCTTAGTACATATCATATTTTTTATGCATCCTTCATCATCATAGTAAGTGTGAGGAAAAGTTTCTAAGTTAGAAAGGTTTCTCTATAAACAACCAACTTGTGTTCCCTTCAACATACAAAAAGAGAATACTCAATATCTTGAAAATAACAAACAAGCCTCTGAATGAGCTAAAGATCTCGAGTTGTTATTAGTAAAAAGAGAAAAGAAGAAAAGAGCTTTGTATAATAACTCACAACTTCAAAATCATTTGATTGTGAAGACTTTTTCTTAGAAGTGAGTTGTGTCACTTTCTTGAGTTCAAGAAGAACACCTCCTCAGTCAAGCAAGGTTTTGCGAAAAAGATTGATCAGGTTGTATCTATCTTTACACTCGAATTTCATGTATGGTTTTACACATCTTTTTGTTTGTGCATGAATTGTTTAAAGTGTGCTAGAATATGTGTTTCAAGTTTAAGCTAAGAGTGGAGTCCTCTTAGGCTCTTATTCACAAAAGGCCCTAGTGTTGGGTGGCTAAGTCTCTTTTTCTGGGGTGGGAATTGTAGATTGGCTGTGATTGCTTGTAAGGATTCTTGACGCATAGTGAAAATCTAATTATGATTTTGGATTAGATAATTAGATTAACTTCTCTAATAATAGAGAGTGAACTAGTATAAAAAGATTGTTTATTTCTTCTTTTGATCTGATCGGATTCATTTTAAATATTATACAACAACAACAACAACAACAACAACAACAACAACAACAACAACAATAATAATAATAATAATAATAATAATAATAATAATAATAATAATAATAATAATAATAATAATAATAATAATAATAATAATAATAATAATAATAATAATAATAATAATAATAAGAATAATAATAATAATAATAATAATAATAATAATAATAATAATAATAATAATAATAATAATAATAATAATAATAATAATAATAATAATGATAATAATAACCCACCCCCATCTCTCAAACCTTATCTCTTCTTCCCACATTTTCATCTCCATCTTTTTTCATTGTTCCAAAATTTATCTAGTTTATTGCATCCTTGTGTCATTCCCAAGCACGAGAATGTGATTGGAGAAAAAAATGAACACCATTCATTTCCTTAAATTCTATATTTGATCTCTTTAAGATTTTGTGAAAAATACGGTGGTTGATCCTCCCAACAGCATTGGAAGGCGTTGATTGCGTTCTTTTGTGTGAGTAGCTAATCTACTTAGCGGCATTTTTTTTTAAAGTTCTTTTAGGAGAAGCAAGTAAACTTCAAAATATATATATTCTTTGGTGATCTTTGAAATATTAGGAGTACTTGAGAATAAAGGAAAAATATTTATTTTTGCTTGATTGGAATTTATTTTGAGATTTTGATAAGATATATAAGAAAGAATGTTGGATTATTTGTTTATTTTATTTATTGTGAGTTTATGATTGATTGTCGTTAACTACAACGAAGAGATAATGTAATCTATGAGTCAATTTCTCATAGTATATTTATATTTGTCGTTTGCTACAACAAAGAGATAATGTAGCCTATGAGTTAATTACTCATAGTATATTTATATTTTTCGTTCGCTGCAATGAAGAGATAATACAGCCTACGAGCTAAATGTCGTAGTTCTATAATTATTGTTCACCATAACGAAGAGATAATGTGGTCTATGTGAACATAGTGGAATAAAAGTTTGATCATAAAGTTATTATTCTTGAATACAAGTTTATATGTAGTTCTAAAATTTTTCAAGGGAGTACACAATAGTTTCTAAAAACAAGTTGTATTTATTTTTCTTCATTTAATGTTATTTAAATTCCTTTTGGATGTTAAGAGTCGTGCGATGTTGTGCTCTCCTTCTTGTTCGCTTTGTATTTTATGATCTCACTAAGTCTTTGTGACTTATCCCCTTATTTTATTTTATTTTCTCAGATACACAAATAGTGGAGTAACTGACTTTCTAGGATTTGCTGACTTATCCAAGAATTTGATTATATTTTGGTAGGCCTCAATTGCGTCTGATGGATAGTTTTTTTTTGTGACTCTAGTATAATGCAGCTATAAGGATAAGGGTAGTAATAGATTTAGAGAGAATTCCTTTATTTTGAAATTTAAATGATCCTCTCTTACAGATACATTGATGGGTGTACTTATGATGTTTTGAGACACTTTGATGATTAGTATTTACGACTAACATCGTTATTAGTTGATGTTTTGGACAATATGTCAAGGGTTTGTGTTGAAACCTGAGGCCTTGATATCTAATTATTGGATTGGGATATATATATATATACAAATTTTTTTGGATATACTATATGCTTTTTTTACAGGTTATCTAATATAGGGTAGGCTAGCCAGACTAAGGAAACTATAGTCTGTGCGCCGGTCATGGTCCAAGAGTGGGTTGTGACAAAAATGTTCAAGATTTACCTTTGTGAAAGAAAGGATGTTAATGAAGGATCTTGTATAATGGTGGATTGATTAAGTATTGATTGAATTCGGTTCATAAAGTTTTGTGATATGATTCGTACAAAATAAGTTTTTTTTGTAACTCTGGTTTTAAAAGTATCTTTTATAAACCAATTCACCCCCCTCTTGGTTTATTGAGTTCCATCATCTTTTTTTAGAACTATGCTGAGCACTATTCCCAAGTGGTAATACTCTGGTTAGGCAAGTCATAGAACCAATCTTCAACCTTTTCTGTCAATGAGAATGGAAAAGTAGCCAATCTGATGTAGTTAGGAGCATTAGCTTAGCTTCTTACTATATTTGTGAGTCTCAAGAATTTCTTCAAATGAAGACATGGTCTTTAGATGGCAGGCCATGGAATTACATTTTTTCAATCATGTTGATTAGCCCATGTCTCAGCTTGCAATTTTGCTCCCCTAAGTTAGGAAGCAAAATACTGGATGTGACTTCCACCATAGGGGTGAAATAGTCTTGCAAAGTGCACTCCTGTGGGTCAACCTCATTACCTACATTGCCTCCATTACCACTATTTCTAGCATTTTCTTTAGCCATCCTTCTCCTCCTTGTGTCAGCATTGTTCTTGCCACAAGCTCTTTCAATCTCACTGTCATACTCAAGAATTTCAGCCCTCTAAGATCAAGTTAACATAAATTATCAAACAAAGGAAAATGATTAAAATGCAATAGAAAATTGAGTGAAATTTTGGCAGGAGTAAAGACAAAACAATTAATAAAATTTAAAGACAAAAAGAGAAATTATAGACAAGAAATAAAAAAATAGTAATGAAACAAAATTATTTAATTAATGCAAATTAAAATTATTCGAGAACTTCACAACTAGTTCTTGGCAACAACGAAAAAAACTTGATGCGTAAAGTGATGTTGCACAAAGGCAAGTGTACCCTATGTAGTAGTATCATAGACTCAAAAGTTCAGATATTGTACCCTAGAGACTAGTTGTTTCCCTAAATAATTCAATTTGCATAAATAAATAATTTTGGGGATTTTATCTTGTGTTTGAGATTGTTTACCAATTACATCAATGAAAGATACATTAAGTTAAGCAACCATTTCTAAGATAGAGATATATGAATGATGACAAGCCTAGATTATGAATTCGCATGTACCCATTTTTCCCTAATTCTAATTTTAATTAAGAACCAAAGTTAATGATTAATCGTTAATTGCCTCTTGAGTTAATTGTCAACCTATGGTCAAGGTCTAACAGAATGGGTCGTGCTTTTTTAGATGCTTGGAACTTTATCTTTTCTCCTCTCTTTTGGCTCTTTTCTCAAGATAAAATGGGACAAAATTGGGATTCAAACATAGTCAAACAACAATTTATCAAGTGGCGATGGTGCAATATGGTGGTGGTGGCACGAAGAAGGAGAAAGAGAATGGAGGAGAAGGAGAAGGGGGAGAAGACAAAGGAAGAAAAAGAGGAATCTGAAGCTGGAGAGGGATTTGGTAGAGGAAGGCAGCGGTAGCACAACAAAGTGAGATTGATGGAGAGAGGGATTTTCTTTTCTTCTGATGGCCAAACCTAAAAGACGATAAAAGAAGATGTAAAATTCAATTCAAAATTTGGAAGCAAATTTCAAAAGAAGACAAATTTTGTTAAAAGACAAATAAACCAGAAAAAGGAACAGACATCTAAAAAATATGATAAGTCAATTTAGTAATTTTCATACGGATTTGTATTCTTATAGAAAAAGTAATGTTATAGCATTCTTTTCCATGAGGCAAACCATCAAGGAGATTACAAGCAAGATGCTTGAGTATCTTTACCCTTAACATTAAATCTATCTTATAATTTTCTTCTCTCTTTTTCACATTTCTTTATGATTATGAATGATAAAAATCATAGTTCCCATGTGTTGAATTAATCTTTGTGTTTTCCATTTATAATATGATTGAACACAAATATTGTTGGATATTGCTTGAGACATTTGTACAATAATTTTAAAACAAAATTTGTACAAACTGTCAAATCACTACTATAAAAAGCATTTTCTACATCGGCAATATGATGACGGTTCTCCAAGAACCGTTTTAGTATATTAAGCGGTGGAAAAATATGAGGTTTTTCAATGACGACAGTTTCGTGAAAACCACTTTAGAATGATTGTTATTCTAAGACGGTTTTTAGAAAACCGTCTTAGAAATAAATGCCTTTTATATCTCCCTTCTCACTCTCATCTCCATCCTCTCCTCACTCCTCTCTTCTTTAGTGTTCATTTTTTCTCCATCGTCTCCTCACTCCTCTCTCTTCTCCAACGTTCATTTTTTTTTTCGCGCCAAATACAAAATCACGTCACAACAGGTTTCAACACCTTAATGTTTATTTTTATTTTTATTTCTTCTTTTATTTTTATTTTGCCCTTTCTGTCTTATCTCTCTAGGGTTTTTTATTTCCCCAATTTCATGTTGTTTTTTCTTCTCCCCGTTCCCCTCCTCCTATTAGAGTTCCGGCAACCATGTTCAATGCTCCGGCGAGTCCATGCGGCAGTGGCAGAGGCAACCACGAGAGCAGTGAGCATAGTCCTCGCTCCTACTTCCGTGAGCAGGACTGCTTCCTCCCCATCGCCAACATCAGCTGCATCATGAAGAAAATGCTTCCTTCCAACAGGAAAATCGCCAAGGACGCCAAGGAAACTTTGCAAGAATGCGTCTCTGAGTTCATCAGCTTCGTTACCTGCGAGTACACTTCTTAGTTTCTCACGCACGCTTTCATTTTTTGTTTGTTATTCGCGTTAATTGAATGAATAAATTGCGTTGTTGTTTAATAGAGTGAGCGATAAGTGTCAGGGAGAGAAGAGGAAGACCATCAACGACGATTGTAATAGGACTGTAACAGTGTTAAAGAAAGAAGAGGGTGCTTTCATCATGTTGTTTTTTCATCTCTGACTTTGCAATAGCTAAAGTAGCTTCCTCTAGATATGCTCAATTATATTTATTTTTGAATTTTTTAATTTTTGAATTCTGTTGTCATAGTACCTTGTCTTCTATTTTACAAATACATTATTGTTGAAACTTGAGAAAGCATGTACAATACTATGTGTTGTGTTTCTAATGCACTCATGCTTATGGATTTTTCTTTTGCTCTTATAGGTACGGTTATGATACTTTCAACATGTAAATCAAGCATGTAATTGCACTATTGTGTTTCTTCAATATTTGCAGGCCTTAATATCGAAAAGATTGAAAAGTGCATGGGAGATCCAGATGCCGATACTGATAATCCTATTTTGAAAGAAGAGCAAGATGCCCAAGTATTGTACTTTATAATTGCTATTAATTCATTCATTGAATCAATGCAGTAATATATAGATGTTTAACAATATTAGTTTTGGTACATTGGAAAGGGATCGTGAGGTGATGATACCATATTGCCTACTCTTGTTGTCAATAATCGACAATATCGAGGTTTGTACTCTATGCTCTTGTGATAGGTAGTCATCTGGAGTTCCAATTCTAAACAAAATTTTTCTAGGAAAATTGGAGAAAGGTGATGTTCTAAAGGCTATATGTTATGGGTTTGAGGAAACTACTGAACCATCTGTTTGCTTGAGCAGTGGCAATTGTTTACTTTTTTTTTATTCATACAAGGAAAATATACCTTAGGATATATTTTATTGGGCAGATGTGGAGACAAATGAGTGCTTGACAAACAATGGTGGTTGCTGGCAGGATAAAGTAGCTAACATCATTGCTTGCAAGGTATTTATCTATGTGAAATAGCTAGCTAATAAAATAGCAATGTGAGCTTATAGTTTTTTATTTTCTTACATGTGTGTATATGCTTAGGATATATTCCGTGGGAGAGTATGTGAATGCCCTCTAGTTGATGGTGTGCAATTCAAAGGAGATGGCTATACGACTTGTGAAGGTTAAAAGGCTTTAAGCTTCACTTTTCTGTCTGCATAATTTACATTCAAGAGTGTTTACTGTTAGTGTTCCATGTTTATTGCCTTCACTTCTATGCTGTGTGGAGCCATTTAAAATGTAGCACAAAAAAGTCTACGCTTCCTCATGTGGTAAGGAACAATATCCGGTGGAACAACTCTAAGAGCTTGTGAAAGGGTAAGTTGGGTCTGTATGATATTGTTTCTGTTGCCATCAATTGCTGCAAATTTCAATTACAAGACTTGTTTATACTAATTTTAATCTATTAAGACAAACACAATTCTATATTACCAAGCTACCTGATTACCAATTTGATTATTGATTTGCATTGGTTGAGACTTTTTCATTTCCATTATATGTGTATCGGAGTCAACAATCGACATAATGGCAACAATAAAATGGATTGAGATTACAAGTAATCTTGATGAGTAAGTGAATGTATACATTATATGATGATAATTTTTTAGAACACATCTGATTATATAATTTATGTGAAAGCCACTATGTCTATAATTGATTGACCTGCATGTTGTGTAGCTTTTTAAAAGGTCCATTTTTAATCAAGTTAGCCGCGGAGTAGCATTCTAATTATACAACTTGCCAAACATATGGATATTGCAAAAGGGAGCCCATTTTTAAATCAAATTATTAATTATTTTGATATAATACCAACACATAGGACATGTATGACTTTTTGAAATAATCATTAAATTTCAGCAAAAGGATATTACATACTATATGAAAAAAATACTATATGGAAAAGGAACATCATTTTACATTTCAGGTATTGCGCGGAATAATCCAGAAAATAAAGTTGAAAACTGGGATAAAATAAAGTTGGTGTGATTGAAGGTTTTAAGATTTATCACGAGCAAATTGCCACTGAGCCTTTCAGTTCTAAATTTACAATTTTTTTTACCTTTTTCAATTAGTTAAATCAGTGTTTTTACCCTCTCTGGTTTCTGCCGACAAGACTCTAACAGGTATAAATTGTTCATATATTGATGTTTAATTTTTTATAGTACAACATGCTGCTCTAGATTCCTGCAATTGAACTCTGCTATAGGTGGAGTATAGGTGTGATAGCATATATTTTATTATGTGGCAGTCGTCCATTTTGGGGCCGAACAGAGTCTGGTATTTTTAGGGCAGTTTTGAAAGTTGATCCAAGCTTTGACCAAACACTGTGGCCATCTTTGTCTTTTGAAGCTAAAGATTTTGTCAAACGCATATTGAATAAGGATCCACTGAAGCGATTATTTGCTGCTCAGGCTCTATGTAGGTTATTTTTCTTGCCTCTATCATCAATTTCAATAACATCTAGTAAGACATTTTTCAAGTTGTTAGCCATAATCTTGTGCTTGCAGGTCATCCTTGGATACGAAATTGCAACAATGTAAAAGTTCCACTTGATATTTTAATATTTAAGCTCATGAAGACATATATGAGATCTTCATCCTTACGCAAGGCTGCCTTGAGGGTGCGTATTTTAATTGTTAAAAGAAAAGTTAAACTGTTTTTTTTGTGGTTGCTATGCTTCCTGTTGGAATGAAGTATTCCAACTTCATTCTGACACCAATCTTTTACTTCTTAGATACACTGGAATGTAATTCACACTTAAAATTAACTCTGGTTTAAATTGTACTAGTTAATTTTACTTGTCTCTTTGGCAGGCCTTGTAAAAAATGGTAGAAAATGGAACTCAATGAAAAACTGTAAAATAATAAATTAGTTTCAAAAACTCAAAACTAGAAGAAAAAAAAACATATACCTAAATCACATTCATTTAAACACAGGTTTTCAATCTTCACCATAGAACTCAACTTTTATGTTTTTAATGTACTCCTATATCGTTTACTTTCCTAAACAACATTATCTTTTCTAAAGAAAAATTGTCAAATACTATTAAGTACTACATTAATTATAGGATATTAAAATAGGTGGGGGCACTTTTTGGCTGTTTTGAAATGGCGCAAAGAAACAAACAATTGGGAATGTTGAGTGATGTATGTGATTGATAGTTCTAATATTTTTGGAATTCATTTTCTATATTTGGTGCTTTAGATAGTAGAATAAATAATAAAACCATCTTTACTATATAATCTCTTTGCTCTTAATTCTAGATTTTTTTAAAACTAATTCACATTTTTTAAGAAAATTAATTAATTATATTAAATATCTATCAATTATCTATATAATTATTATAAAATTAACTTTTTCTTATCTATCTATCCATTTACTTACTTCTTATTGATATTGGGAGAGAGAATAAATAAAAAAAATATGTTGAGAAAATAATTATTGTATTTATATATTTCTTATGTACATAGTATAAGAACGTTAATTAGTAAATAATTAATTTTATTTCTTACATAGAGAAAATAATTTACACGGCTAGAACCAAGCAAAACTGGTAGCATATCTTTAGAGAACATTAACAAGGTTGGTTATCACTTCAATGTGTCGTGTATGAAAATTATCCCTTTGTTGGATTCCACAAGTTTTTCTCATTCTTACTTTGGACAAGCCTTGATGAAATACGCAACAGATGCCATGAAAGAGTCTCGCATCCTTGACTTCCTTTCATCGGTAATATTACCTTGTTCTTTGTATGTAGAGATCCCTTAATTTGAAGAATTTTGTGTAGCTGCATTGAGTGTGCATCAACTTGAAGCTCTTGATCGTTGGGAACAACATACCCGTTGTGCATATGAACTCTTTGATAAAGACGGAAACAGGGCTATTGTCATTGAACAAATTGCTTCAGTAAGTTAACATATAATTGAGTATTTGCATCTCATAGCATCTCTTTCATAATTTAATGCACATACACTTTGTTGGTTTCTGCCACTTCATATATATATATATATATATGCACTTACCTGCAACTTATTACTACTAGATCTGTTAAGAATATACTCTTACTGATTGACTCTCTAATCTTATGGAGTCAAGCATTTGTAAATTAATTTTTTTTCAAATGTTCAAGAATCAAGAGTATATATGGCTTATCACCATCATATTTCTTCAAAATGTTGTTTTAGGAACTTGGACTTGGTCCCTCTATCCTTGTTCATGTCGTTCTTCATGATTGGATATGCCATACTGATGGCAAGTTAAGTTTTCTTGGGCTTGTCAAATTTAAAGCAAAAGCCCTATGGATATGCTAAATTTTCTCTGCCTTGTGTGGCTCGACCATAGTTGAATTTGTATCTAGTGTGTGCTGGAACTAATTATTGTTGTCTTGTTGCTATCTGAAGCTCTTGCTAGCACACACCCATTTAAAGTACATGTTCATGATGAAATGAAACTCGGATTCTTTTGAAGGAAGCTCAAATCGTAAAATAGTCTACTGGTTTAAGAATTAATATATGAATTGTAGATTTAGATTAGCTTTGTCTTGATGGGTGGTAATAATTTCCTATCACTTGTATTAATGAATACTTTTGTACACACGGTACATTTGTGATACTTCAAATTTTACTCTTATTTTTGTTTGTATAGTATGAATGAATAATTATACTGCGAATGATGTGGGTAGTTACAATAATTCAAAATAATTTTAATTTTTTTAAAAGAAAAACACATTTTAAGACAGTTTTTTGAGAAGATAATCTTAGAATGTACTCTATCTATTTTTAATTTTTTTAAATGCATTTTAAGACGGTTTTCTAAAAAATTGTCTTGGAAAGTGTATCCTTCTACGACGATTTTTAACTAAGAATCATCTTAAAAAAATATCCTTCTAAAATGATTTTTAACTAAGAACTATCTTAGAATGATATCTTTTTATAAGACGGTTGTTTATTGAATTGTCGTAGAAAATGCAAACTTTCTACAACATCTTCTATAACGACGGTTAATAACTGATGTAGAATACATATTTTAACCGACATAGAAAACTTTTTTTGTAGTAGTGAATTAATTAAATTATATTCAAACAATTCAAATAAAATATTAACTAAAATAAATTAATTATTATTTTAATCTCTAATAGATAAATTATATTCATCAACAATTGTATAAGTGAGTTGCTATACGAGTTTAGTATTATTTTTGTAAAGAAATTTTACTAAGAAATTTTATTGCTTTGTAAGTATTCAAATCAAGAAAAGTTATCACCGGTACATGTCACAAGGTGGTATCACCATTCATTCTTGCTCTGTCGCAGACTTTCAAAGTCGGTTAAGTCACAACTATACTTGAACGTAGGATTTGGTTTTTGTTTTAGAAAGAATTTCTCACAACGTAAAGGACAAGATATTGTAAGCCTAGGAACAAGACTTGGTCGATCATGTTGTGAATAGTATTGGGCGTTTCTACTACGTAATCAGTGTTGGGGAAAAAACATGCACCAATGGAATTCCTTATACGCTCAAAATATCTTAAAAGCAAAACACTTTAAAGTGGTTCAGTACCTCTTCTTTCTGTCCAAGAAATCATCTTAAAATATTTCATTATGATAAAATAAGATGACACGAATTGTAATGCATCTCAAATTATGTATCTTTTTATAAATTGGAGTACTTCCACTCGATTACCAGAGATAATAACAACACCACACTACAAGAGAACCTATTACACAAGTGATCACACACCTGCTTTGTTTTCTAAATTTGATTGGAATAGAATGTTGTACCACTTCACAAACCTCTCTATTTTTAGGGAAAGGAATGACCCTTCATGAAAAACATGACTCTTGACAACAGAGTGAATTATTAAAGATCACTATACATTTGCTTTATTCGATGTTAGTGATGGTCTTCAAAAGTCACGATTGTTGGTTTTCTCAAATTAATTTAGACTCAGTATTTTATTCATTTGGAAAATTTCATTGGTTTCCAACAATTAGATTAGCTAGATATGGTTCATTGTATCGATGTGAAGAAAAACTCGGCTGAATATATGTGCCAGGACTTGGAAAAAAGTGGACGAAAAATTGAAGACTTGTAGTTTACGATTAGAAAATGGCTAATGTTCATATTCACAGCAATTAACATGTATACATCCACGAAAAACAAAGAAAAGAAAAAAAGCAATTAACATGAGCACCAGGAAAAATCTTGTACTTGTAAAATAGTGAGACTAGCAATCGGCTACGTTACGGTACGGTATTACTAGACTTAAATTATTTATCACGATTATGCCATTGAGCTGCTAGATTATTGATCAAATCAATAAATTACCAATTGAATCATATGAACTACTATATATTAATTTTTTTTTAAAATATAACTTACGAGTTTCATACTTCAATAATTTATAAAAAATTGTATTATACCTTAAAATTTTCAAATAATTCATAACACACTGATTTACTCATAAGACTACTGAATCTCTTGTTGTATATCAGTTTCTATTCAACAATTAATTTAGATATCACCAGCTCTTAGTCAAACTTGAATTTGATTGACTACCCGAGTCAATTTTTATAACATCATCGGCGGAAACTGGAAAGTGATAGGTAACTAACATAGTAGAATAGTTAATACAAGACACACGTCATTGAATATTTAGCAGTTTAAGTGCTTCATATAGTGAGAGTCACCAGCAAGCACCCATTCACCACATTGAGTTCTTATAATCAACCATGGTTTGCTTCACAATATCACAATTTTTTGTTTTGCTACTTTTGCTGTTTGCAATGACGTTACACAAAGGCATCTGTGGAGCAAACACGAAGCTTAGTTGCAATGGAAAAGATCGATCTGCATTGCTACTCTTCAAACACGGTGTCAAAGACGGTTTGCACAAGCTCTCTTCTTGGTCCAATGGAGAAGATTGCTGTGCATGGAAAGGAGTCCAGTGTGATAACATGACAGGCAGAGTCACAAGACTTGATCTAAACCAACAATACTTGGAAGGTGAAATCAACCTATCTTTGCTTCAAATTGAATTTTTGACCTACTTGGACTTGAGCTTGAATGGCTTTACAGGTTTAACTCTTCCACCTATCCTCAACCAATCACTAGTCACACCTTCTAATAACTTGTCTAACCTTGTGTACTTGGACTTATCCTTTAATGAAGATCTTCATTTGGATAATCTTCAATGGCTTTCTCAACTTTCTTCGTTGAAATGTCTCAATCTGAGTGAGATTAATCTTGAAAATGAAACAAACTGGCTTCAAACCATGGCCATGATGCATCCTTCTCTATTAGAGTTGAGATTGGCAAGTTGTCATTTAGTCGATATGAGCCCTTTAGTCAAGTTTGTGAATTTTACTTCACTTGTGACTCTTGACCTGTCTGGGAATTACTTTGACTCTGAGTTGCCTTATTGGCTGTTTAATATTAGCAGTGACATCTCCCATATTGACCTTAGCTTCAACAATTTGCAGGGTCAAGTACCGAAGAGCTTGTTAAATCTTCGAAATCTTAAATCTTTAAGATTGGTTAACAACGAACTTATTGGACCCATTCCAGCTTGGTTAGGGGAACATGAACATCTGCAAACTCTTGCTCTTTCTGAGAACTTGTTCAATGGTTCCTTTCCTTCGAGTCTAGGAAACCTTTCATCCCTAATTGAATTAGCTGTTAGCTCCAATTTCTTGAGTGGTAATGTTACAAGCACCATTGGCCAACTCTTCAACTTGAGGGCTTTATTCATTGGAGGTTCATTGTCTGGTGTTCTATCTGTGAAGCACTTTTCCAAACTCTTCAATTTAGAATCACTTGTCTTGAATTCTGCTTTTTCTTTTGACATAGATCCCCAATGGATTCCTCCTTTTCAACTTCATGAAATTAGCTTGAGAAACACAAATCTAGGTCCTACTTTTCCACAATGGATATACACTCAAAGGACACTAGAAGTTCTAGATACTTCTTACTCAGGACTTTCATCCATAGATGCAGACAAGTTTTGGAGCTTTGTAGCCAAAATTAGAGTAATTAACTTGTCGTTCAACGCAATTAGAGCTGACTTATCAAACGTCACTCTAAATTCTGAAAATGTAATTTTGGCTTGCAACAATTTCACAGGAAGTCTCCCACGTATATCAACAAATGTCTTCTTCTTGAATCTAGCAAACAATTCCTTGTCTGGACCCATTTCCCCTTTTTTGTGCCATAAATTGAGTAGGGAAAATACATTGGGTTACTTGGATGTGTCCTATAATTTTTTCACTGGAGTAATTCCTAATTGTTGGGAAAATTGGAGAGGTTTAACTTTCCTTTACATTGACAACAATAAGCTAGGTGGTGAAATTCCTCCATCAATTGGTTTGTTAGATGAAATCGTAGAGATGGATTTTCACAAGAACAACTTGTCTGGGAAGTTTTCACTTGACTTGTCAAACTTGAAATCGTTGGTGTTCATCAACCTTGGAGAAAATAATTTTTCTGGAGTTGTACCAAAGAAGATGCCAGAGAGTATGCAAGTGATGATATTGAGATCCAATAAATTTAGTGGCAATATTCCAACACAACTATGCAGCCTCCCTTCTCTAATACATCTTGATCTTTCACAAAATAAAATTTCTGGGTCTATTCCTCCATGCGTCTTTACTCTCATGGATGGTGCAAGAAAAGTGAGACATTTTCGGTTCAGTTTCGATTTGTTTTGGAAAGGCCGAGAGTTAGAGTATCAAGACACTGGGTTATTGAGAAATCTCGATCTTTCAACAAACAACCTGTCTGGAGAAATCCCAGTAGAAATTTTTGGCCTCACTCAATTGCAGTTCTTGAACTTGTCCAGAAATCATTTCATGGGAAAAATATCAAGAAAGATTGGTGGCATGAAAAATTTGGAGTCCCTTGATCTCTCCAACAATCACCTTTCAGGGGAAATTCCTGAAACCTTTTCTAATTTATTCTTTCTAAGTTTTCTCAATTTGTCATACAATGATTTCACTGGACAAATCCCACTGGGTACTCAACTTCAGAGTTTTGATGCATGGAGCTATGTTGGGAATCCCAAACTTTGTGGACTTCCTTTACCAAAGAATTGCTCTAAGCAAAATATTCATGACAAGCCAAAGCAAGGTGGAGCAAATGAGTCGCTCTTTCTTGGGATGGGAGTTGGATTTGTTGTTGGCTTATGGGGAGTGTGGGGTTCTTTGTTCCTCAATAAAGCATGGAGACACAAATATTATCGGATCGTGGGTCATGTTGAAGATTGGCTTTATGTGTTTATAGCTCTCAAGTTCAAGAAGTTTGCTGAATTAAGAGCAAGTTCTAGATGAAGGAAAAAACTATTAGGATCAGTTTTTGAAAAAGTGCTTACGAGATAGAGCTTCTTGGAAAAATGGCAATGCAAAAAGCTACTTAAATAAGTCATTTTGTGTTTGGAATTGGGTGTACACAATAAGTGATTCTTAAATAATAAGTGGTGTTTGACATTTGGCTGTAATTGTATTGTGTTTTTTGGTTGATAAAATTAATAAAATGGACAAAGAAAAAGGTTTACTTAAATTTAATATTAATAAAAATAATAACAAATAGGGTTAAATATATTTTATAGTCCTATTAAATATCGACATGTGTACATTTTTAGTCTTTCATCTATTTAGACAACTTAAGGACGATACAACTTGTGATAGTTTAAAGCCCAAAAATTTAGATTAATAATATGGTTAAAAAGATAATATATATATATATATATATATATATATATATATATATATATATATATCTTAATTAGTAGTTCTTAACCTTCACAAAATTAAACTTCATTTCACTAAAGAACATATACACCCTTTTTTCCCACCCATTTCCATTAACGCCCCCATACACAAAACATTGCATCTGAAAAAAAATTGTAGCAATACAAAATTAACCATAATCATAAAACACTTCTCCAACCCCTTCAACTCCTCCCAAAACTCTTCCATTTGCATCAAAATCTTTAATTTTTCCCAAATAATGCAACAATGCAAAATCACATCCACCACACACACCCTCCCCTTCACATGAGATCAAGCTCTCCTCCCACACTTTCCCAAACATCGTTGAGAGGCTTGAATGCAATGATGTTGTAGTTCGCCAAAACTTAAACCTTGTTGAGGTTTTAAAATCTAAAATTTCAAATTTCTACCTCCCTCTTTTCTCAACCCCTCATTTTCCTCTTCCATTTTCAACACATTAAAATTAGAACCTTCTAAACACCTTTGTCGGTTGAGGTTAAAACCCCTAGAAGTTATTCCTTGCCCTTTTACAAGAGAGGGTCTCACTCACTTTGCAGTATGAAGGGAGGAAAACGACTTCACATCATGTTGTAGGCTATGAAGCACAAATAATAGATGAACACATGACATAACTAACTTTCCTGTCTAAGGCCTCTATCAGTCTATAAATACTATAGCTACTCACGAAATAAAGTACTATGATTCATTTTCAATAATACACTCTCTCTCTTACTCTTTCTCCCTCTAATTCTCTCTTGATTATGCTCTCCACACTCTAGTGATTTGCATCATAACACTTCCAATCAAGACAAGAGAGATAAAGGTCACTCACATGATCACAATGGGTCGCTAATGTGGAAATAAGGGTTTTCAAATCCTTATTTTCACTTTGTTTTTGTTTTGTATTTTTTTTGTCTCTTTATTTGTTTGTTTTTTCTCTCTCTGTTGGTAGAGGTGGAGAGCAACCGACATATGATGCTTGTGGCAAGTGAAATAGATTTTCTTTTGAATAGAGTACATTTTATTCCTGATGTAGTGTTTTGTAATGATGGAATTGAATGAGAATATGGGTGTTAATTTGTGTATCCAAAAGAAAGAGGGATGTTTTGTGCATTTTCTAGATACAATGATATGAAAGGTTAAAAATTACTTTAGTGAAGTGAAATTTAATTTTGTGGTAGTTAAAATGATGCTATTAATAAAAAGGTATATGATGCATGAAATATATTCGCTAAGGGCAAGTATACCTTATGCGACAGTTACAGTGGATCTAAGTCTAAATATTATATACAAAAAGACTAGTTGTGTTCTCAAAATAATTTAATTTGCAATAAACTAAAAATTTGGTTTTCATCAATAGTTGAGAAATGTGTTCAATTACTTGTTGGGAAATAAAATTCATGAGAAAATAGTAACAATGTAAGAAATTAACATATGAGAAAGCCTAGGGTTATGATTTAATCAAACATGCAAATGGTCTTTGAGTATTTTGAGTAAGTGTCAAAATATAGCTCTTTTTTTGCTCATTTTAACAAGAACATGAAGGAAAATTAAATTTGGAGCATCAAGATTAATCATCAACGATGGAGATTGAAGATGACGATTATCAACAATAATATTTGCTTCAAGATGTCATGAGTAATTTTTAGGAGGTTATGGGTAGTTAGAATTTGTAATTTATAAATATCAAACTTGTACTCTATAATAAGAGTTGGAGCTTGTAAGCACCTAGATATCTAAAGTTCTCCCGACCCTCACGAATCAAAGAGTTACTATAATGATCTTGACCATTTTTTTTCTTTAGTAGAATAAGTTTAATTTTTTTTTCTTTGCATTCCTTCAAATATCTTTCAACGACCCATTATTTATGTTACTTTTATTTATGATTTTTTGGATTTTTTTTGAAATCATATTATCTTAAATCAAAATGAATTATAAATTTTTTGTATGCAAGTAATAATTCTTGCAATTCGAATTTGTATGCAAGTAATATTTTTTTTACAATAATATATAGTTGAATTTTACGTTTGGTCCCTAGTAAATTTTTTCTTTGTGATAGGTCCCTAACATTTGAAAACTTTTGTAATAGGTCCTTGTTGTTAGAAAGGTTCTGTTAGATGCTGACGTGTATGTTAACTTGACATGTCAGTAAGCCACTTGAGGTGCCACATCAGATTAAATATGACACATAAGTTGATAATGTGTCATGTAACATGACTACTCCATATTTATATTAAATTTTTTAAAAAATTGAGGGATCATTTAAAACAAAAGCATTGTCATTTGAGAATGAAGGTTTGTCTTTTCCTCAGCAATCACTAGGGCCACCACCAACACCACAAACCACACTATTATCATCGATTCGTCCCCGCTCTGCCCCCACTCCCTTCTTCCATTTGTCTCACCCAAAACCTTAATCCTTAGATCTATTCTTACTTGAGTGAACAAAGTATCATAGAGAGCGATGAGACTGTTCTATCTGATGGCAACGCAGGCCATGCCATCAAGTTTGAATTGGGGTTTTTGATGGTCGGTGAAGTTGCATTGATCAATTTGCAGTATTAGAGGCTTTGGCGGTCGATACCAACGACGCCAACAGAGATGAGAATAATTTTTTATCCGATGGAGTTGAGCTTTTAATCTGCTCGCAAAGAATTCCTAATTTTCCAATTTCTAACCTCCCCTCTTTGTGAGTGACCACCGTAGTGTCGACCTCCTAACTTTGGTACATGCATGAGGGTTTACCATTGAATGTGGTGGTTCCAATGAGAACAACCACAAGCAATAGCAGCAGCCAAACCTTCAGATCATACAATCACTTGAAAACCTTAACCAACCACAAAAGCATTATGTCGTGTGTCAAGTTCTCCCACAACAAAATCTATTATGCCACCCCTACCTTCATCCACCACGTCAGCCACTCTGAAGGTATCTCCAATTCTCATTAAATTTGCTCTACCTTTGACGATCAGACCCTGTATGTCTAGGATGCAACCAGTGCAAACAACTGCAAGATCTATGACCACAACCATGACGTCTTTTGTGTCAACATCAAGATCCTCATCGTATTTGCCAATTATTTTTTTCTTCAAAAAATCCATTTCTTACATAGAATGTTAACTCAGACTTGGAGAACGCATGCATTGCAGGTGGCTAGTTGACATGTCAAGTTAACAACCACATCAACATTTAACGAAACCGTTTTAATGACAATGACCTATTACAAAAGTTTTCAAATGTCAGAGACCTATCACAAAGGAAAAATTCATTAGGTACCAAACGTAAAATTCGACTATATATTAGAGATCAAAAACATATTTAACTCATATTTTTTTACAAAAAAAAATTTATTATTATTTCATTCATAATAAAAGAGTGAATACATGGTGGACTGAAATTTGATTTTGATATTTAAATATGATGCATAAACTTCGATTAAAATTAAAGTTACGATTATGGTTGAATTCTAAAATTAAATTTTCTCAAATTAAAAACTTATTTAGTTGTAAGTTTGACTTTAGATACAAAAAAAACTTCATGTTATTTCATTCATAATAAAAGAGTGAATACATGGTGGAATGAAATTTGATATTTAAATATGATGCATATACTTTGATTAAAACGAAAGTTATGAATATGATCAAATTCTAAAATTAAATTTTCTCAAATTAAAAACTTATATGGTTGTAAGTTTGATTTTAGAACCTTGGAATTGTACTTTGGTCATAAACATGAAGGTCCCTATTTTGAAATTTTTATTTGTTGAATTTATCGAATGTGTATATGATAAATGCTTCTTGGGTATTGTTCTAAAAATTGTAAAGTTAAACTTTTTTTTATTCTCCTAAAAAAACTATTTGAGTTATTGATTTTAATTTCACAAATCACTGTATATAATTAATCAACATTTCACTGTTTACTATTTTAATATATTAATATAGGCTTAAATATGTTTTTTATCACTAATAAATATCTGATTAATATAGTTGAATCCCTGATAAAATAATATTTTTATTTTTGATCCTTGATATTTTGTTCTAGTCCCGGATAAATTAAAAACTTTTGTGATGGTTTCCTAATAAATTAACAAATTTTGTTTTAGCCTGTATTAATAACAAATGAAAAATATTTATCATGGAGCAAATACAAAATTTGTTAATTTATTAGTAACTAAAAATAAACATCAATGACAAAAAATTGTTTTGTTAGATATTCATCACAAAATAAAAATTTATTGAAATAACTACAAAATTAAATATTTATTAGGAATAAAAAATATATTTAAACCTTTAATATATCTTAAGGAATAATGGAAACATGAGACTTATACAAGTTTATAAGCGATATCTATTTAAGAAATAATATATCTTAAGGAATTATGGAAACATGAGACTTATATGACAATTTTTGGCATAGTGTAAGTTTATACAACTATTAAACTAATATTATATTGTATAATTAAACTATTAAACTATATTATATTGTATAATTAATTTATCATTTAGATTTTAATTTAGTTAACATTGTTGATTACGTTTTACAATTAAAAAATGAAATACTTATATCTTAACTATAAGTAACACTACTAAAAAATAGGGTTTCAACATTAGTTATATATGACTTTCAACATTGGTTAATAATCGATGTTAAAAGTATCCGACGTTGAAAGTATTACTGTTAACATCAGTTTTCAAAAACCGATGTTAATATAAAATTACAACATCGATTATTTAAATAAACGATGTTATATAATAAGACTTATAAAAAAAGTTATATATCTTCATATTCTAAAACCGATGTTAATATATACAGATAACATCGATTTTTAGTAAAAACCGATGTTGTATATGTATATTAACACCAGTTTTAGGAAAAACCGATGTTGATGTTAAAAAATCAATGTTGTTTAACAACAACATCGATTTTCTAAAAAAACCGATGTTGTTTTATTAACATCAACATTGGTTTTTTACCAAAACCAACGTTGTTTATGAATATTAACATCGGTTTTGTAAAAATTGATGTTAAAATAACATACAACGTCGGTTTTGGTAAACAACCGATGTTGTTTTTTAGGTTTTTTTAATATGGTGTCTGTTTTCTTAATAACCATAAAATTAACCTGCAAATTTTAAAAACCAGACCACAACATATCATTTTCATTTTGTTTTGACATGGTTTTTACCAAAAATTCCATGGTTAATTTATTAATTACCATGAATTAAAAGAATATTTAATGTTAATGATACATGAATTGTAAAAAATGTAACATAACTAAAGTACAATTCAAAAATTGCCTAAATACTAACTAACTGTTTCATTTTTAACTTTCAAATAAAACTTTGCCTATCGGATGCGAAGTGCCTTCAATCTCTCTGGTTCCAATGGTATAGCATAATTGAAATACTGCATGATAAAACATAAGTCAATAATATATAATACCAATTATAACAAAATGAAATTAGTATGAATTAAACAATTAGTGTTTCTCAATTATTCTTGAAACTTCCTAAGATTATAGTTGACATCCAGTGCATGACATAATACCCACACTCAGTGCTTCCTTTTTGTCTATTATACTAAATACATTATGAAATGTAGATATTCAATGTTAAGTACAAATTAGTGTAGAAAATATTAAAATATAACTAGAATTGTTTAAATAACTTACTTTAACAACAATCCACCTAGTAGCAGCCTTGGATTTACTTTGTGGAGTATCATCAAGTCCTTTCAAAGCACTATTGAATACAAACATGGATGTGTATTGTACAATTAAAATATTGATGTTCCTGATTAATGCTAATGCAAATGTATTGCAAAACAACACTAACGTGTTAATTATTCCTTTGAGGTAGTTGTATGGTATATTATGCAACAAACAAAACCAGATGACAACATTTTCCTTAGGCAAAATGACGACCATTTGCCAATGTGCACTACAGTGGAAAACAATATAAGTTATTATATTATTATACATTAATTAAATTCATTTGTTTAGTTTAACTTACCCATTCAGGTAGGCTCCTATGTACACATCCCTCCTTGAATTTTGCATCTAGTTCTTAATATCACTTTCTGATTCAAATTGTGATTGCCCAAATCTTTGTATAGACGGTGGCTCGAGGAATTCATACATATCAACATTCCCCACTCGCATACTTGTCTCATTCATTTGCCTATTGTTGTTAAAATAGAGTAAATTGTATATGAATTTAAAACAATAAGTTAAGAAATAAGCAATAATGTAAATTGACTTACAGAATTCACAACTGTATAACAGAGATGCTGAGACATTGACCACCGTGTGTAATTTCAGATAGATCTTCATGCTTTACGTACAAGGGGAAGTTGTCATTATACACCTCAAACACGGTAGCATCCCACATAACCTGCAACGACTTCAGAAAAAGTTGTGGGATGGTTAATGAAATTCTGATACTGGGGACAGATGTCGTACAGGATGTCACGACATCACGCTTCAGAACATGCAGATTGTCTTTGACTGTATGAACAGTTTAAACAAGTAAATAACACAAGAGAATTGTTAACCCAGTTCGGTGCAACCTCACCTACATCTGGGGGCTACCAAGCCAGGGAGGAAATCCACTAAAATAGTGTTAGTTCAAGGTCTAACAGCCACTGTTTACAACCTTCTCACCTAACCACTACCCGTGCAATCTCTACCTAAGAGCCACTCTTAGATATGAGAAACCCCGCTCACTCCCTCTCAAACACTCTCCCGTGTTTACAATTAAATCAAAGACACACCAGAGATCAACTCTGAACAAAAGGGATCAACCCTACACACTAGAGATCAACTCTACACACAAGAGATCAACTCTACACACACAGGTCCAACACTTGATGTTAGGGTACCATCAAGGTGGCTCACAAAAGACACAAGTCCCAAAACTCACAAAATAACTCTTCAATCCCGGACTTGGTACAGAACTCGTGCAGCCTCCATGTTTATATAGCAGTGTGCGTATCTGGGCTGCAACGGCTTGTGCTGGATGAGATCTATCATTATCCTGAAAAAATCTGCAGTTAAAGAACTAAAAGATAACGTTTGATCTTTTAGTTTGAATCTTTAATCTTTAATCTTTAATCCCTGAACGAACTCTTCTACTTTGAAATTCGAACTTTAATTATCTTTTAATTCGTTCCTAAAGATAGATCATCTAATCTCTTGCTAACTGCACAATAATCTGTTAAAGATATAACAGAATTATGTGTCCAGTATTTTCGGGCAAGATGTCAGGACATCGTATCCGACATCGTGGATCCTGCAGCTTCAATGCTTCATTTGACATTTTATCTTGACTTATGCATTGTGCAGCTACTCCAGTATTTTCGGGCAGGATGTCAGGACATTGTATCCGACATCGTGGATCCTGCAACTTCAATTCTTCATTTGACATTTTATCTTGCCTTGTGCATTGTGTAGCCCGATCTTATTCTTTGACATAACGTTGGACATCATGTGCAGCAACTCCAGCTTTCCTTCATTGTCTAAGTGCTTATGTTTTAACAAAATCTTAGCCAATCTTTTAAAACTCCGTAGAGCTAAGCACTAACAATCTCCCCCTTTGGCAAATTTTGTCTAAAACATACTTAGACACTTCCTGAGCAGGTACGAGCAGTTATGCAAGTGGGATCAGCAACTTTCATTATCAGAGTAATCAAGCACAGCGGAAATTCTTCAAGTTGCAAATCTACAAGTCTTCTCCAGGATGTCAAGACATCTCACGTGACATCAGCTTTCTGCTCCCCCTGTCTTCATGCTTACTGCAGCATCTTCTATCAGCTACTAGTCTTTTCCAGGATGTCAAGACATCTCATGTGACATCCGCTTTCTGCTCCCCCTGTCTTCATGCTCTTACTGCAGCATCTTCTATCAGCTACTAGTAGCTTACATCAGTCATCATCAGCAACAGCCGTCTCCCCCTCAAAGTTATATACATACAACTCCCCCTCAAGATCATGAATCATGCATACATCGTATCCTACTGCCATACATCATACATAGTATCCTACTACTCAAAATCATGCATAATAGCAAGCATAATACTATTACTCCCCCTTTTTAGACAGAATTTGACAAAAGTAGAATGCATGAACTTAAGGTGCAAATATTACAGACCGATAGTAATCAATTGTTCAAAGGGACATGCCCCTATAGCTAGTAACAGTGAAAACAAAAATAAAGGTCTGATGGTCATGGGGTGGCTTCAGAATCATCATCATCATCTGATTCTGTATCCTCTGCTGCTTCTTCTTCTTCCTCAGCAACGTCTTCTTCTTCCTCAGCTGCTTCTTCTTCCTCAGCTGCTTCACCATCATCAATGCCATTGTCTGTGAGTCTTTCGATCAGCCGTTCCAGCTCCATTTTCTTCTTTGTGGTGGCTTTGATGGTTGCTTCCAGCACCTTGCATGTGTCCTTGAGTTCAGCAATCAAGGCATCCTTGGATACAGCACCTGAAGCAGCAGCTTTCCCTGATGTCGAGACAATGTCTGGGACATGTGTCCCCTCAAACAATTTGTAATGCAGGGATAGAGGAGATTCTCTCTTCATCACAGAGTCAATGTGGTGTAACATATTGGGATGTTGACTCAACATAATGCCACACAATACAGTAGGGAAGGCAATGGGTAATTTGACAGCAAAAGATTCTGAATGCTTAACAGTTTGATCAAAAATATAGTTTCCAAAATTAAATTTGGACTTGGTTCCAACAGCATACAGAAATTTACCCAAACCTGTGGCAACAGTGGAAGTATGATTGGTGGGTACCCAGTTTGCAGCGCCAATCCTATGCAGAATTGCATACTTCACACTCAGCTTCCCTGCAGAAAGCTTCCCTTTCTTTGGCCAATGCTGGACTCGTTTGGCAGTGATTTCCTTGGCAATCTGATGCTCAGAAACATCAATATCCACCATTCCTTCAGTAGGTCTGCCCAGGTACTTGTTGATCACAGCAGGGGAGAATCTAATACACTTTCCTCTGACAAACACCTTTTGATACTCATCACTCTTTCTGTTTGTTATGTCAGAGGGAATGTTGACAATAAATTCCCTGACTAGGCCTTCATAACAGTCTCCCAACTTGGTGACTGTCTTCAGTAGTCCAGCAGCCTTGATGAGTTCCATGGTCTCCTTGCAATCCAAGGCATTTCTTCCCAGTTCTCTTTCTAAAGCAAGTCTGCGTTGATACACGTATTTCCACCTTTCAGCATTGCCAATGGAGTGGAATGAGATGTTGTCCAATGGTGCATCAGGGACATTTTCAGGCACCTTTTTCCCAGATTTCTTGGCCCTCTTTGATGTCGAGACATCTAGTTCGACATCATCATCAGAATCAGATGAGGAAATTTCTTTCCTCTTCTTGGAAGGGATTGCAACTTTGCTCCGTCTGGATGTGGTAGGAGTGATTGGAGTGCTTTTCTTCTGGGCCATAGTCTTGATTCGTCCAGACCTCTTAATGGGGGTTTTTCCTTTTCTGCTTTGTAGTCTTTCCGCAATGCCAGGTGCCAATTTGTTGGCAATGGGTTCCTCATCAGATTCTACCTCTTCTAGGTCAATGAGGTCACCTGGAGCAGGTTCTGGTGCCCGTGGTGCAGGGGTCTCCTCTGTGGCTTGATCATCTTCCTCTGTTGATCTCTCTTTGCTGGGGGAAGAGAGTACTTCAGCATTTGGGCCGGAAGATGTTGGAACATCTTTCTCAACATCAGGCACAGAAACATTCGGGGTGGAAGATGTTGGGACATCTTCATCAGCTTCAGGGACAGCAACATCTGGGGTGGAGGATGTTGGAACATCTTTCTCAGCATCAGGAACAGAGGCGTCTTTCAAAATGCTACTCACAATACTGCGGATTTTCTTGTCCATCTCCGTGTCTACTTCCCTAGGTCTTGTTGCAAGGCTAGGGTTTTCAGCAATCTTCACTCCCTGTTGTCTTCTGGGAACCAGTTTCTCAAGGACAGAAGCTTGACCAGGAATTATTTGTATGGGTTGGATGTTGAATTCTGGTTGTTCCTGGTGTGGAGATGATGGTACTGAGGGTGAACCAGGAGCTGAAGTTTCTTTTGGTGAGGTAGCCATGGAAAAGCAGAGCGTTTGGAATGATTTCGTAAATTTCTGAGAGCTGTTGGGGAATGCAGAAAACGAGATTAACACGAAAATATAAGTTTGAATGAGGAATGTAGAGGGACGTGTGAAGCAACGGTCGAATTTGCTTTGGTTCAGTAGTGAACGTGCTATTAATGTTAAGTGATTCGTTTGGGCACGTTCAGATATCAGTAGTTGCTACAATTCCTCTAGCAGACAAATGCCCAGCTTGCCCCTCAGTTTTTCAAACTGTTTTGCATCCAATGCCTTTGTGAAAATATCTGCTATTTGTTCCTCAGTGTCAACATGCTCCAGTGTGATAACTTTATCATCAACACGCTCTCTAATATAGTGATGTCTAATGTCAATGTGCTTGGTTCTGCTATGTTGAACAGGATTTTTAGAAATATTAATAGCACTCAAGTTGTCACAGTATAATGTCATGACATCTTGTTCGACATTGTACTCTTTGAGCATCTGCTTCATCCAAACTAGTTGTGAACAGCTGCTTCCTGCTGCAATATACTCTGCTTCTGCGGTAGATAGGGACACACAGTTCTGCTTCTTGCTGAACCATGAAATAAGATTGTTGCCCAGATAGAAGCATCCACCAGAAGTGCTTTTTCTGTCATCTGCACTTCCAGCCCAATCAGCATCACAATACCCAACCAGCATTGAATCTGAACAATGACCGTACATAATCCCATAGTCACTGGTGCCATTTACATATTTCAGAATTCTCTTTACTTGATTCAAGTGACTTATCTTGGGATTGGCTTGATATCTTGCGCAAACACCTACTGCATAGGTGATGTCGGGTCTGCTAGCTGTTAAATATAGTAAGCTCCCAATCATGCTTCTGTACAGACTTTGATCAACACTGGTGCCAGCTTCGTCTTTTGACAGCTTCAAGTGGGTAGGTGCAGGTGTTCTTTTATGGCTGGCATTCTCCATCCCAAACTTCTTGACAATGTTCTTTGCATACTTGCTTTGTGAGAGGAATATGGAGTCTTCCATCTGCTTCACTTGAAGTCCCAGAAAATAAGTTAGCTCTCCAACAAGACTCATCTCAAATTCAGATTGCATCTGTTGAACAAAATGTCGAAGCATCTCATTCGACATCCCTCCAAACACAATGTCATCAACATATATCTGTGCAATCATCAAGTTTTCAGCATCTTGTTTGACAAAGAGAGTCTTGTCAATTCCTCCCTTCCTATACCCTTGCTGAGTAAGGAACTCTGTTAGCCTTTCATACCAAGCTCTTGGAGCTTGCTTCAATCCATAGAGAGCCTTCTTGAGCCTGTATACATGATCTGGATGAGTTGGGTCTACAAATCCCCTTGGCTGCTCCACATAGACTTCTTCATTCAGGTATCCATTCAGAAAAGCGCTCTTCACATCCATCTGGTACAGCTTGAATTTGAGGATGCAAGCTACACAAAGTAACAATCTGATGGATTCAAGTCTAGCAACAGGGGCAAAAGTTTCATCAAAGTCTACACCTTCAATCTGAGTGTAGCCTTGAGCAACAAGTCTGGCCTTGTTTCTGGTTATAACACCATCTTCATTGGTCTTGTTCTTGAAGATCCACTTGGTGCCAATCACATTAGTTCCCTCGGGTCTCGGAACTAGCTCCCAGACTTCATTCCTTTTGAATTGCTCCAATTCTTCTTGCATAGCATTGATCCAGAACTCATCAGTCAGTGCCTCTTTCACATTCTTGGGCTCAATTTTGGAGACAAAGCATGAATTGGAGACAATCTCAATCTCCCTTGATCTTGTAGTGACCCCTCTGTTTGGATCTCCTATAATCAGCTCCTTGGGGTGCATCTTCTGGATTCTAATGGAGGGACCCTCGTCAGGTTGATTGACGTTTGATTCATCTGTAGCAGATCAGAGTTTTCTGCATTTTCTCCACTTTTCGCTGCATCTGCTACATTGTCTCCCGATGTTCTGACATCTTCTTCGACATCATTCTTTCTAGCTGGAGTTAGATCATCAACAACCACATTGATGGATTCCATCACAGTTCTGGTTCTGGAATTGAATACTCTATATGCTCTGCTGTTTGTAGAGTATCCCAGGAATATTCCTGCATCACTCTTGGGATCCATCTTTCTCCTTTGCTCTCTATCTGCCAAGATGTAACATGGACTTCCAAAGATGTGGAAGTGCTTGACAGATGGCTTCCTCCCTTTCCAGATTTCATACAGTGTGGTTGGAGTCCCTCTTCTAAGTGTGACTCTGTTGTGGATGTAGCAAGCTGTGTTCATGGCTTCAGCCCAGAGATTATAGGGAAGTTCTTTGGCATGAAGCATGACCCTAGCAGCCTCTTGCAAAGTCCTGTTTTTCCTCTCAACTATGCCATTCTGTTGTGGTGTAATGGCTGCAGAGAACTCATGAGTGATGCCTTCAGATGTGCAGAATTCAGTAAACCTGCTGTTTTCAAACTCTCTGCCATGGTCACTCCTGATTCTCTTGATGACACAGTCTTTTTCTCTTTGAAGTCTTAGACTCAACTCCTTGAATACTTCAAAGGTTTCTGATTTCTCTCTGATAAAGTTGACCCAGGTGAATCTGGAGAAATCATCCACAACAACATAGGCATACCTCTTTCCTCCAAGGCTTTCAACTTGCATAGGCCCCATCAAGTCCATGTGAAGTAGTTCCAGCACCCTGGAAGTGGTCTGATGTTGAAGCTTCTGGTGGGACATCTTGACTTGCTTTCCAATCTGACATTCACCACAGATTCTGCCTTCTTCTATTTTCAGATTGGGAATGCCTCTAACAGCACCTTTGTCAATGATTTTCTTCATGCCTCTTAAGTGCAGATGTCCAAATCTTTGATGCCATATTCTGACTTCATCTTCTTTGGAGGATAGACATGTGGAGGAGTAACTGGTTTCTTGAGGTGTCCATAGGTAACAGTTGTCCTTTGATCTGCTGCCCTTCATTAGAACTTCACTCTTCTCATTTGTCACCAAGCATTCTGACTTTGTGAAGTTTACATTGAATCCTTCATCACACAACTGACTGATGCTGATCAGGTTTGCAGTCAGTCCCTTCACCAGCAGTACTTTGTTCAGACTAGGAAGTCCATCATGAACTAGCTTTCCCATTCCAATGATCTTTCCTTTAGAGCCATCTCCAAATGTCACATAGCTGGTGGAGCAGGGCTCAATGTTCACCAGGAATTCTTTAACTCCTGTCATGTGTCTGGAACAACCGCTATCTAGGTACCAATCTTCCTTAGCTGATGCTCTAAGTGAAGTATGAACAACAAGACTGACAATCTTGTGTTTTGGAACCCACATCATCTTCTTTCTGCTGTTGCTACTTTGAGTTCCATGATGTGGATGGCCATGTAGATGATAGCAAAAGGGCTTTATGTGACCATACTTGCCACAGTAGTGACACCTCCACTTCTTTCTTTTACTTCTTTTACTCTTTTTCTGCTGCGTTCCATGATGTCGAGACCGATGTTGTGACATCGTGGCTCCAGTGCTATTTTTGGCAGGAACAAATTCTGTCTTGGTTATTCTGCCAGCAGATTTAAACCCAAGTCCTCTCTGGTTTCCAACATTCTTCCCAAGCTGTAGCAGCATATCTGAGCCTTTATTCTGCATCTTTATTAATTTTGTCATGTTTTCCAGTTTGGAGTTCAGACAACCAACTTCTCCTTTAAGCTCAGAGATCTCCTCTTCATGTGCCTCCTTCTCAGCCTCCAGATCTGCAATGACCTTCTTCAGTTGTGCTTCTTGCTGAAGGATCTTCTCACTTTTGATGCATAGTTTTCTATAGGATATAGCAAGCTCATCAAAAGTGATTTCACTATCTGTATCACTTGAATCTTCAGCAGATTCAAATCTCCCAGTGAATGCATTTACATCTCTGTCAGAATCACTTTCTTGTTCACTCTCTGTATCATCAGACCGACATACAGAAAGTCCTTTCCTCTGCTTCTTGAGATGAGTGGGACATTCAGCTATGATGTGTCCATAGCCTTCACACCCATGGCATTGAATTCCTTTGCTGTGACTGGGCTTTTCATCTGACCTTTTCTGGTATTTGCTACCTTTCCTGATGTCGAAAGGGATGTTTTGGACATGTGGTTTCTGCCTCCTGTCCATTCTGTTCAGCACTTTGTTGAACTGCTTTCCAAGGAGCACAACTGCCTTAGTCAGACCTTCATCAGTATCCAGGTCATACTCATCTTCTTCTCCTTCATCATTGGACACGAACGCCAAGTTCTTGCTCTTCTTTTCAGCCCTATCCGAGAGTCCTAGCTCAAAGGTTTGAAGGGAACCAATGAGTTCATCTACTCTCATGTTGCAAATGTCTTGGGCCTCCTCTATTGCAGTGACTTTCATGTCAAATCTCTTAGGCAAGGATCTGAGGATCTTTCTCACCAGCTTTTCATCTGTCATTCTCTCTCCCAAGGCAGTGCAGGCATTGGCAATTTCAAGAATGTTCATGTGGAAGTCATGAATACATTCTTCCTCCTTCATCTTCAGATTTTCGAATTTTGTAGCCAAGAGTTGCAATCTGGACATCTTCACTTTGGAGGTTCCTTCATGAGTGGTTTTCAGGATTTCCCATGCATCTTTGGCCACTGTACATGTGTTGATCAGTCTGAAGATATTCTTGTCAACTCCATTGAATAGAGCATTCAAAGCTTTGGAGTTTCCAAGTGCCAATTCGTCTTCTTCTTTAGTCCAGTCTTCTTCTGGCTTCAATTCATCAGTGGGCTTTCCTTCTGTGTCCAGCATCTTGGGATGTTCCCAGCCTTTGATGACAGCTTTCCAGGTTCTGCTATCCAGTGATTTGAGAAAGGCCACCATCCTTGCTTTCCAGTATTCATAGTTGGTCCCATCCAGAATTGGTGGTCTGTTCACTGGTCCGCCTTCTTTCTCCATGTTCATCAGAATTTATCTCCCTAGATCTCACTCAGTGATTTCGAGTGCCTGCTCTGATACCAATTGAAATTCTGATACTGGGGACAGATGTCGTACAGGATGTCACGACATCACGCTTCAGAACATGCAGATTGTCTTTGACTGTATGAACAGTTTAAACAAGTAAATAACACAAGAGAATTGTTAACCCAGTTCGGTGCAACCTCACCTACATCTGGGGGCTACCAAGCCAGGGAGGAAATCCACTAAAATAGTGTTAGTTCAAGGTCTAACAGCCACTGTTTACAACCTTCTCACCTAACCACTACCCGTGCAATCTCTACCTAAGAGCCACTCTTAGATATGAGAAACCCCGCTCACTCCCTCTCAAACACTCTCCCGTGTTTACAATTAAATCAAAGACACACCAGAGATCAACTCTGAACAAAAGGGATCAACCCTACACACTAGAGATCAACTCTACACACAAGAGATCAACTCTACACACACAGGTCCAACACTTGATGTTAGGGTACCATCAAGGTGGCTCACAAAAGACACAAGTCCCAAAACTCACAAAATAACTCTTCAATCCCGGACTTGGTACAGAACTCGTGCAGCCTCCATGTTTATATAGCAGTGTGCGTATCTGGGCTGCAACGGCTTGTGCTGGATGAGATCTATCATTATCCTGAAAAAATCTGCAGTTAAAGAACTAAAAGATAACGTTTGATCTTTTAGTTTGAATCTTTAATCTTTAATCTTTAATCCCTGAACGAACTCTTCTACTTTGAAATTCAAACTTTAATTATCTTTTAATTCGTTCCTAAAGATAGATCATCTAATCTCTTGCTAACTGCACAATAATCTGTTAAAGATATAACAGAATTATGTGTCCAGTATTTTCGGGCAAGATGTCAGGACATCGTATCCGACATCGTGGATCCTGCAGCTTCAATGCTTCATTTGACATTTTATCTTGACTTATGCATTGTGCAGCTACTCCAGTATTTTCGGGCAGGATGTCAGGACATTGTATCCGACATCGTGGATCCTGCAACTTCAATTCTTCATTTGACATTTTATCTTGCCTTGTGCATTGTGCAGCCCGATCTTATTCTTTGACATAACGTTGGACATCATGTGCAGCAACTCCAGCTTTCCTTCATTGTCTAAGTGCTTATGTTTTAACAAAATCTTAGCCAATCTTTTAAAACTCCGTAGAGCTAAGCACTAACAGTTAATGTCATCAGATATAGGGGATCATTGACATCATGATCTGACCTATCTGTAGGTTTTGTGGGTCCCACAGCTCCCTGTTTATCTAACATAGTTAAATAACATAATTTAATTATAGTGAACACTTTAATTGAAGAAAAAAGAAGCATTTAATGATACTAAAATACCTATTCTGATAAACGTTTCACAAGATGTGTCATCCAAGCAAGGAAGGTGTTAAGTGCCTGCCAGACTAACTTAACCTCTTCAGTGGGTATAGGAATGGGAGCATCTGCATATCTAACCTCCTCAGCACCAACCTTGATTTGATCATGCAGCAAAGGAATGTTGTGAACGGTTGTGGATCCCTCATAAAGTCTTCCTAGGGCAACCAGGCGGGGAGGATTTTCTTCGATGTACAACCCGCATTTGTCTGAGTCACCCGTGTCTGGATCATTCCCTGATAGATAAAAACAACTCTCCTTTGTGCTGACACGAGCACCTGAAGGACCAACCTCAGGCTCAGGAGGCAGTGCGAGTCCATGTGATTGCATGTGCGACTGAAACTGGGACTGCATCTGGCTAAAGGATAACATTAGCTTTTGAGTTACTTTTTTTGTGATCAACTCCTCCAGCTGGCCCTTGATTTGTTGCGTCAGCTACTCCAGGTCTTCGAGACCCATGGACGAAGACGTGCGGGAGGTCGTTGGAGCCGATCCAAAGTATTGCTTGATCGTGATAGCGGCTCCAGCAGCATGCACACGACCAAGATGTTCTGGTGGCCCAATGGCAGTAGTCAGTACATCCTGATGTCCATGGGCGTGATGTGCCATTATTTTATCCTATTTCTTAACCCTTTTTGCACCATTTTAATTACTGATTAGTCTTAATTGTCAAATTAATTATGCAGTTTTATCATTTGGGCCTACTGGATTAATTTTGTGTTTTTAATTTAATTTCAGGAGAATTATAAGCAATTGGGCTTGGGCTTGAATCCAGAATTGGGCTTGGACTTGAAGAGAACAGACTATTTTATTCTACCAAATTTTATCTTATCTAGAAATTATTTAGATTTGATCTCATCTAGATATTATTTCATCTAGATCTTATCTTATCTTATCTTATCTAGATTTTATTTTATTTATGGTTAAAACAGATTTGTAAGCTTTGGGGCTGAAAACTATATAACAGCACCAAGGTTCTAGTTTAGGCTTTATTCTCTTCTCTTCTCTCTCTCCTCTCCTTTCCTCTCTCTCTTTTTCGTTTTAGTTTGAGTTCTACTCTCAATTCGTTTTAGTTTCTTTTTCGTTTTGGAGAATAATTCTAGTTTTCTTCGTTTCTACTACAATTTCGTTTTCTATTGGTTAATGGAAGGCTAAGTCTCCAGCGTTGTTTTCTCTTGAGGATCAAGCACAACTCTCTTTGGGGTTCTATTATTACTATTAAATTCTGATCATTTTTTCCTCTTCACCAATTACTCTATATTTGTTGCTATTAATTCATGCATGCTTAGTGCTTGATTAATTGTCTCTGCGCTTAATTTACGTTCATGCTTAATGATCGTTCATGATCAATTGGTGTATGTGTTGCTTAATCACATAATGAATGTCTTATGTTAAATTTCGCTTAGTAATTTAATTTAGGGTTGAATTAAGTGGTTGAACTGATAAAGGATAAACTCTCGTAACCTAGGATAAGAGACTTGCTTGTGAATTAATGGGAAGCAACGTGTTTTAATTCTGATATTTTCTAATTCACATCTATTCGATGTTTAATTTACAAAAGCAAACACCCCCCCCCCCGAATTCGTTACTATTTTCCTACTATCTGTTATGAACGTTTGGTTGATCATTGCTCGTTGGGAGACGACCTAGGATCACTTCCTAGATACTGCATTTTTAATGTTTATTTGATTCGGGTACGACCTCGATCAGGGCGACAAAGGAACCCTGTGAGGCCTGCTCCTCCAACGAATCCTGTAAAGAACATATTTATTGGTTTACTCAATCACACAATAAACATAAATAATTGTAATTATTAATTGAAAGTGACTTACAATCTTCTCAGCAATTTCTTTTGCTGCCTTAAACGTCATTTGCCTAGTTTTCTTGGTGCGGGCCATCTTCCACTTCACGTGTCATTTGATGGGAGAAGGAGGATCAATCATCATGTCAGTGCTTCTGGATTGAGCAGCTTCCTCCAATTTTTTCTTTCTCTTCTCATCCATAAACTTCTTTTCTAAATATTCATAACCCCAACGAGACAACATGTGAGGGGCAGTGTTTTGTTTCTGGATGACCTGTGCCTTCTTTCGCACATCCTATAGAAATTAAACATTATTGAAAGTTATCATTACAATGTATAATAGTAACTAAATTTACAATTTAAAACAATGAAAATCACAAACTTACCTCCCACGAAGGGTCTCTGCGGGTCTGACAAAATTAGGCCCACTTCTCCTTGCTAATGTCGTACTTTTCACAGACAGTGTTGTTGACACTTTCCTTGTTGGCTGCAAGTGCCCATTTCGATGTCAAATCAGACTTAATAATGATCATTACGATTAATATGAACGTGACAATCATGAGACTTTAACCCTACCAACTTAAGATCCTTCAACTGCACAAGGCTCTTAATATTTGAAAAGTATCCTTGTAGGACTTTCACCCGGTGCAGACACTAACAAAAACTTATCTTCTCTTTTTTGGACAAAGTATGCCAAGCTGGAGGCAAGTATATTTTTTTACCATCAAACCTTGGATGCAACTACGATCGTATACTCATCTCAGCTAGATCTTGACGAGTATTCAAACCATCTTTCCTCTTGCCTTGAATGTTAAGGAGTGTCCCAATGACACTATCAAAAACATTTTTCTCCACATGCATAGAATCAATACAATGTCTGACATCTAGATCAGACCAGTACGGAAGATCAAACAAAATCAACCTCTTCTTCCATATGCAAGTCTTACTTTTTTCCTTCTTTTGGGTCTTTTCAAATATAGTATTCATGTATTCAACCCTGATCGAGGCCGTACCCGAATCAAATAAACATTAAAAATGAAATATCTAGGAAGTGATCCTAGGTCGTCTCCCAACGAGCAATGGTCAACCAAATGTTCATAACAGATAGTAAGAAAACAGTAACGAATTGGGGGGGGGGGGGGGTTGCTTGTTTTTGTAAATTAAACAGCAAGCAAATTTGAATTAGAAAATAACAGAATTAAAACATGTTGTTTCCCCTTGATTCACAAGCAAGTCTCTTATCCTAGGTTACGAGAATTTATCCTTAATCAGTTCAACCACTTAATCCAACCCTAAATTAAATTACTAAGCGAAAATTAACATAACGTTGTCATTATGTGATTAAGCAACACATACAACAATTAATCATGAACGAAACTGATCATTAAGCATGAACGTAAATTAAGCGCAGAGACAATTAATCAAGCACTAAGCATGCATGGATTAATAGCAACAAATACAGAGTAATTGGTGAAGAGGAAAAACTGATCAGAATTTAATAGTAATAACAAAACCTCAAAGAGAGTTGTACTTGATCCTTAAGAGAAAACAACGCTGGAGAATTAACTTTCCATTAATCAGTAGAAAACTAAATTGTAGATTGAAGCAGAGACAAAATTGCAGAAAACGAATTTTATTCTACATAAACAGTGTGCATGAACAGTAAAAACTGGAATTCTAAAATCCTATAATTATTCTCCTCTTCGAAAAAATCTCCTAAACTAAAACCCTGGTGTTGTTATATAGGTCCTTAGCCCCAAAGCTTACAAATCTGTTTTAAGTCCAAGCCCATAAACAAAATAAAATAAAATCTGGACAAGATAAGATAAGATTGGATGAAATAAAATCTGGACGAAATAAAATCTGGATAAGATAAGATTTGATAAAGTAAAATTGTCTGCTCTCTTCAAGTCTAAGCCCAATTTCGGTGATCGAAGCCGTACCCGAATCAAATAAACATTAAAAATGCAGTATCTAGGAAGTGATCCTAGGTCATCTCCCAACGAGCAATGGTCAACCAAATGTGCATAACAGATAGTAATAAAACAGTAACAAATTGGGGGGGGGGGGTTGTTTTTGTAATTTAAACAACGAACAAATTTGAATTAGAAAATAACAGAATTAAAACATGTTGTTTCCCCTTGATTCACAAGCAAGTCTCTTATCCTAGGTTACGAGAATTTATCCTTAATCAGTTCAACCACTTAATCCAACCCTAAATTAAATTACTAAGCGAAAATTAACATAACGTTGTCATTATGTGATTAACCAACACATACACCAATTAATCATGAACGAAACTGATCATTAAGCATGAACGTAAATTAAGCGCAGAGACAATTAATCAAGTACTAAGCATGCATGGATTAATAGCAACAAATACAGAGTAATTGGTGAAGAGGAAAAACTGATCAGAATTTAATAGTAATAACAAAACCTCAAAGAGAGTTGTGCTTGATCCTTAAGAGAAAACAACGCTGGAGAATTAACTTTCCATTAATCAGTAGAAAACTAAATTGTAGATTGAAGCAGAGACAAAATTGCAGAAAACGAATTTTATTCTACATAAACAGTGTGCATGAACAGTAAAAACTGGAATTCTAAAATCCTATAATTATTCTCCTCTTCGAAAAAATCTCCTAAACTAAAACCCTGGTGTTGTTATATAGGTCCTTAGCCCCAAAGCTTACAAATCTATTTTAAGTCCAAGCCCATAAACAAAATAAAATAAAATCTGGACAAGATAAGATAAGATTGGATGAAATAAAATCTGGACGAAATAAAATCTAGATGAAATAAAATATGGATGAAATAAAATCTGGATAAGATAAGATTTGATAAAGTAAAATTGTCTGCTCTCTTCAAGTCTAAGCCCAATTTTGGTGATCGAAGCCGTACCCGAATCAAATAAACATTAAAAATGCTGTATCTAGGAAGTGATCCTAGGTCATCTCCCAACGAGCAATGGTCAACCAAATGTGCATAACAGATAGTAATAAAACAGTAACAAATTGGGGGGGGGGGTTGTTTTTGTAATTTAAACAACGAACAAATTTGAATTAGAAAATAACAGAATTAAAACATGTTGTTTCCCCTTGATTCACAAGCAAGTCTCTTATCCTAGGTTACAAGAATTTATCCTTAATCAGTTCAACCACTTAATCCAACCCTAAATTAAATTACTAAGCGAAATTTAACATAAGGTTGTCATTATGTGATTAAGCAACACATACACCAATTAATCATGAATGAAACTGATCAATAAGCATGAACGTAAATTAAGCGCAGAAACAATTAATCAAGCACTAAGCATGCATGAATTAATAGCAACAAATATAGAGTAATTGGTGAAGAGGAAAAACTGATCAGAATTCAATAGTAATAATAAAACCTCAAAGAGAGTTGTGCTTGATCCTCAAGAGAAAACAACGCTGGAGACTTAGCCTTCCATTAATCAATAGAAAATGAAATTGTAGTAGAAAATGAAGAAAACTAGAATTATTCTCTTCTCCAAAATGAAAAAGGGGCCTAAAACTAAAACCTTGGTGCTGTTATATAGGTTCTCAGCCCCAAAGCTTACAAATCTGTTTTAAGTCCAAGCCCATAAATAAAATAAAATTTGGACAAGATAAGATAAGATTTGATAAAATAAAATCTAGATGAAATAAAATCTAGATAAGATAAGATAAGATGGTATGAAATAATATCTAGATGAAATAAAATCTAGATAAGATAAGATTTGATAAACTAAAATTGTCTGCTCTCTTCAAGTCCAAGCCCAATTACGAATTCAAGCCCAATTGCTTATAATTCTCCTGAAATTAAATTAAAAACATAAAATTAGTCAAATAGGCCCAAATGATAAAACTGCATAATTAATTTGACAATTAAGACTAATCTGTAATTAAAATGGTAACAAAAAGGGTTAAGAAATAGGAGAAAATAATGACACATCATTTGAATTCAAGCCCAATCGCTTATAATTCTCCTGAAATTAAATTAAAAACACAAAATTAGTCAAGTAGGCCCAAATGATAAAATTGCATAATTAATTTGACAATTAAGGCTAATAAGTAATTAAAATGGTGACAAAAAGGATAAAGAAATAGGAGAAAATAATGACACATCAAACCCGCTACAAGACCTGCTCACCAGTTAATGGTATCGGCACAGTTTCATGCTCTTGACTTCCATTAAATGCTTTTTTCAATCGCCTGTAAGGGTGATGAGGTTTTAGAAAATGTTGATGCCTAGCGTACACTATTTTTCTACCATGTTTTAGTTGTATGTAGCTTGTGTCTTCTTCATAGATGGGGGGCATGCACAGTGGCCCTAACACTGTAACCGCTCAAATTCCCATATGCTGGAAAGTCATTAATGGTACAAAAAATTATTGCACACATTTGAAAAGTCTCATTCTGAAACCCATCAAACACTAAAACCCCTTTGTCCCACAACTTTGTCAAGTCTTCAATCAACGGACTTAGATAAACATCGATATCATTTCCTGGCTATCTTGGGCTTGATATCATCATAGACAACATCATGTATTTTTGCTTCATGCACAACCAAGGAGACAAATTGTAAATTATTAGCAAAACTGGCCATGAACTGTGTTGAGTGCTTAAACTGCCATATGGATTCATTCCATCACTGGCGAGTCCAAGCCTAAGATTTCTTGCCTCTTTGCCGAAATCCGGATACAAACGATTAATTTTCTTCCATTGGGAGGAATCAGCCGGATGACGGAGCATTCCATCATAGTTTCTCCCATTTACATGCCATTTAAGGTCTTTTGCATTGTCTCCATTAGCAAACATATGCTTAAACCTTGGAAAGTTGGGAAGATACCACAACACCTTCGTTGGGGGGGCCCTTCTTTGAGTTTTTGTCATTAACACTCGTCATCATCCTTCACTTTGTACCATGATACCCCACACCTAGGGCATTTGGGCATTTCTTGAAATTCATGTTTGTACAGTATGCAATCATTCGGGCAAGCATGAATCTTCTGATACTCCATACCCATCGAACACAATATCTTCTTGGTCTGATAGTAACTTTTAGGCAACATATTTTCCTCTAAAAGCATATCATGCAATACTTGAAGCAGTGAACTAAAGCTTTTGTCACTCCACCCATATATGGTCTTGACATTAACCAGACTTAGCACCACCGACAACAGCGCCAATGAATTCTTGCACCCCGGATACAAAGGCTTCTTTGAATCAGTTTGCAATGTATCATACATAAGGACATGTGTTTGCTGAAAAGACTCTTGTCCAAGGTCACAAATCATATCCTCCAAGCGATCTCCCATTTCTACATCAAACGGTTCAGATTAGGACCCACTCTGCATGTCTGTCAATTCACCATGCCATATCCATATTTTATAATTCTTCTTAATCCCATCACACAACAGATGCTCCCGTGTGTCATCCAATATTTGTCGTCTCCTGTTCAAACAATTAATACAAGGACAAAAAAAATTCCATTCTTATCCGGTTGACTTCTTTCAGAGGCAAATTGCAAGAACTCTTCGACGCCTTCCTCATATGTAGGGCTCATGCGACTTTCATTCATCCAAGTTCGATCCATCTAAATAATAACTCCGTGATACTCACAAAGTTATTCGATGCATGAAAATCTCACTTCTTTATTATAGGTGTGGCCCTATCCCATTCAGGAAGACATTTTTTTTATGGTTGCTTCATATGTCAAGGTTAATTCTATTTTGTTAAATTTGATAAAATTTTGGCAGCATTTCACATTAGTCTCCAAGTACATGACATGAAATTGGTGAGATTAATTCCCCGATTATCAAGTATGCACTCAGAGAACAACTAGAAATGCATTGTACCGAAATTTCATCAAATTAAACAAAATAATGTTAACCTTAACGCATGAATCTACCATAAAAATATCAACTCCCCAAACTTTCCAAACGGACAATTCAAGATTAAATACAATGATTAATGTAAACTGTCTGCAAGAATCATTGAATTCAATCTCAAACGGGAATCTAAGGTTCATTCAGCATGAACATAATTTGTATAACATGTATCAGTAACTAGAAATGGCAGTGAACAAGTAATAAAAACATTGGTAACAAACATTTGTACCTGTGATGATGAGCAGCACGGTCCAAAATCAAAGCAACAATCCAATAAATAACTCAATGACCACCTATATCAATCATCATTCCCAAAAACAGTAGATATCAATATGTGACAGTGAGTAGGCTTAAAGTATCCTATTGTTACTTCTACTAGGTGCTTTCTGATCTAACAAATATTATGCCCTATAAGGCTTGCTAATTGCTAATTACTTGCATTGGATTAAAGTTGATATATTTGGCAAGACAAGATATAACTCATTTGATTGACTTGAATAACTCCACCAATATATTCAATAGAGAATGGTTATTAATTATAATGCATACATAGTTTGATCTGGTTGAACTAATTCGATATGCTCCTTACACTATAGTATGTATAACTAGACTGTAAAAACCATAGATGGAGAAGCTAGTTTTAGGAGTACCTTTCTATTTGGGAACTAATACAAAATAGATCCTTCAAAATTCAGAGAATACAAAATCCATGATGGAATAACATGCAAAAGTTAAAATATACCTTAATGGAATCAAAAGAAAAACCTATGAATCACTCCTAATTCGTAACCAAAGGGTTTTTAAGGTTGTTAATTTTCACCTCTTGTCAATGAGCAGGTTTTGAGTATGGAACTTGGGAACTATTAATGTTTTGAAATTTCTAATGTACTATGTTGATTTTTGATTTGTGCATTTATTTTATGGTTATTGCAGTAGTTAATGTATCTTTTGATTAAAGTACAAGTGTTAAGGTTTGCATTTAAGATGGGTACATGAACAATTAAGTTGTTAAGTAGAAGTCACTTTTGTTTTATGCCTTTTGTAAGCATATATGTATATGACTCAAGCACCTTACATATGCATGAATATCAAATTTCAAGTTTCTCTTTTCAGAACATTGTTAAGTGCTGGACAGTCTATTTCTTTTGAGAGCATTTTAAGATTTTATGTTTTTTGAATCTCTTGTATCAAAAATTGGTATCAGAGCTTATTTGATCTTGAGGGACTCAGTGAGAACCTTGAGTGTAGAGAGAAAACAGAAACCAAAACAGAGTTAGAGAAAATCCAACCTATTTTAAGAATACCCAATTTTGTAAATGGCTTCCAACAATGCTCCATTAATAGCACCTCCTGTATTCTTATGAATGAACTAGGAAATATGGGCTGTGAATATGAGACATTAGTTGAAAGGTTATGATCTTTGCAAGTGGAGAATGCTGAACCACCAGCATTGGAAGAAAATCCCACTGTTGCTTAGATTATATCTCATAGTGAGCAAGTTACCAAAAGAGCAAAGGATCTTACCATCTTGCACTCAGCTGTGAATGGTGATATTTTTATAAGAATATTGAATTTGGATACAACAAAGGAAATTTGGGAGAAGATGAAATTTGGATACAACAAAAGAAATTGCTCTACAAGTCAAGCAGAGGGAAGGTTGTAGTAGCAAAAGGAGAGAGGAAATATGTTGGAGAAAATGACTCAAACAACCAAAACTTCTTTCATATGAGATTTGAAACTGAAATTGTAGACTTAAAGTCTTAAGAAAACATTCTCATTTTTAATAACTATCAAGTCTAATCCTGTGCAGAATTTGGATTAAAGGATTATACGACAGACTACAAGCTAAAAAAATGATATTTATATAATATCTCATCAGGATTTTGTTTTGATAATAATGATTCATAAGCCATGGCAGCCTAGTAATTGTCTTTGGAGAGTAAAGTAAAATGATATTTGGCCTAGCAGCATATAAATATATTTGGCCACAATCTCATCAAAATTACCAATTATTCTCACACATATCAAAGTAGGCAATTTTATTAAGGCAAAAAAAATTCATATGCATGCCCCCATGCATAGCTCATAAGTATAACCTGAAGTATAAAAGATAGTCTCTAATTGGTGGTTGCTAAAAAAAGAGTTTTGACATTTATAATTTGGTGATATTCCACTCACTCACTACCTTCTTCAACTTCAACTCCAATAAGCTAATTGGTTATTACATGTTTTGGACAAAAATATTTGTTGTGCCTTCCTAGTAATTGGGAATTACCCATTTGGAATAACAACCTTACATGTTTGATGAAATGAATCCTCAATGCTAAAAGTTAAAAATACATGACAACCCAAAACAAGGAATAATAGGTATATGCTTACTAATTAAAAGAAAATAAAGATGCAATTGGATAAACATACTGTAAACTTTGTATTTCAAGTAATATGGACCATAAAGTTAACACTTGAAGACAAATGTACAACCATTTGGGGGAAAAAAGTCTCTAATTTGTTCAAATACCATTAAGGATATGAATTTAACAAGGGGAATCACAGAAACAAAAGTACAAATTTTTACTCAATTGTGTTTCAATCAGCAGGTTTCGAGGAATGAAAAGTCACTGAAAGGTTTGTTAGTACTCAATATGTCATGGATTTTAGCATATCTACTGGTTCTTCCAAGCAAACAAAACAAGACAGAGTGATGACATACCTCAAGGGCTATACTCCACGACCTCTTGTGAATTTGATAGGATAAGACTTCAGGGAGAGAGTGGACCCGAGCCTTACCACTCTTCTTTTCCCACTCAAGCACAAACTTCTTAAAAATTTGTATATAGGACAATAGGCAAGGCTCCTGCGATAAAGAAATAACTATCATTTAATTACACAAGAAGACACAAAACACCACAAATGTAAGAACAAAAGTTGAACTGCTTTAAAACTTCAACTGCACACAAAATGGAAAGAGGAGTTACAAGGCCTACAAACTTGCAACAAAATCTCGTTTCACATCAATCATATCCAAGCTCTTAATAATAATAAGTATAAACAAATGAAAATTGAAAGTGCAAAACCCAAGTTCCAGTTTCACTCATTTATTATGCATCAAATTAAAAAAAAATAAAGTTCTAGTTTCACTCAAGCACAAACTGGGAATTCTGTAATTGATTACATTATAACAGTGCTTAGGTTAGCTTAGCTTTAGCTTCTAAAACCCTCTTTTCATCTCATTGACCAACTTCATGTCTTCCTTTGATATCCCTTCCAGTGGCTGCAAGTCAGTCTTGTTGCATACTATAATCAACGGCTTGTTCATAAACAAAGACTTAGTGCTGTGAAACAGTGCTGCCTGCTGAGCAATACTATAACCACAACATCCAGAGACGTCCAAGATAAACAACATTGCAGCTCTCAAATGTGCTAAAGCAGTGATACTGCACATCTCAATAATATTACAATCTTCAAAAGGCCTGTCCAAAATCCATGGCATATCAATTACTTGGTACCTTAGGTATTTATAATCAGTATGACCCACAAAGAGAGACTTGGTAGTGAAAGCATAGGGCTGAACATCCACATTAGCTCTCCTAATCTTCTTAATGAACGAGCTCTTACCAACATTAGGATATCCATAAATCAAAATAGTAGTTGTATTTGGATCAATAGAGGGAAGCCTAGCCATGTGATGTCTGACCTGTTCTAAATAAGCCAAACTCGGGCCAACCCTCTTGATCACATACACATGCGGCCAAAAGCAGCAACCTTAAGACAATTGCACCAGTAAAACGAGTCACCATACTTCAATAACTTGACATAGTCTTTGGTTACTATGATCTTAAGAGATGTGTGAAGCACATAGGTGATTTAACATATTCTTATCAAAACTTTAATGCAAATATCGCTAGATTTTAGAGTAAATTAACCTCCAACCATTTTCAGCAAATATATATCCATACATCAAAAGCTAATTTTATATAGCAAACCATAATATACCAGAGGCACCAAGCAAACAAAGGCAAAGAATAAGTATGTAATAAATGAAATTAATGCATGGAAACTCTGATATAGAAAGCATGTGGATCAAATTGTTCAAAATGAATTTTACTTGTAACAACTGCTACCCAGATTAATGAAACAAACTCAATGACAGGAAGGAATTAGAACCACATTTCCACTATAATTTTAATATATTATATCACAATAAGCAAGGACAACTATGTGGATCAAACAATGACAATGTCTTCCTTCTTAATAGTCTCTAACATGGACATTTTCTTGGTTTTCCTCTCTCCATCTACCTATAATTATCAGGCTATCTTCCATCGGATTAACTCTTTACCACTACTTCTATTGGTCTTCTTCTCACATGACCAAACCATGTTAGGAAATCTTTTACTATATTTTCTTCATTAAGTGGCATTCATTCTTGCTCTCTTATAAATTCTTGCATGCTGATGTAAGCTCCATTGGAGCTTGTAGGCCTAGGATCTTCTTCATCAATGGATTCCTTTGCTTCTTGGAAGATGATTGAAAGTGGAATGGAGAAGGAAGAGAGAGAGGAGACGCCACTTCAAGGAGAAGATGAGTCTAGAAGAAGCTCACCACCATAGGAGGTCATAGATAAAAGCTTGGAGGAAGAAGGAGATGAATGAAAGGAGAGGAAAAGAAGAGCATGAAATTTTGTGCTCTAAAAGAGCTCTGAAATCTGGAGTTTAATTTTCAAATGATCAAAGTTAAAAAAATGCATACACATATCATCTATTTATAGCCTAAGTGTCACACAAAATTGGAGGGAAATTTGAATTTCTATTCAAATTTCACTTGAATTTGAAATTGAATTTGTGGAGCCAAATTTTGGAGCCAAAATTTCACTAATTATGATTAGTGAATTTTAGCTATGTTCAGCCCACTAATCCAAGATCAAGTCCAAGATTCTCCATTAAGTGTGTTTAGGTGTCATGAGGCATGTTAAGCATGAAGGACATGCACAAAGTGTGACTATATGATGTGACAATGGGGTGTAGCAAGCAAATGCTCACCTCCCCCTCTAAAATTTAATTGGATTGAGCTTCTCCCAATTCAATTAAATTTATTTCCAACCACACACATCAAATATTCACTTAATGCATGTGAAATCACAAAACTACCCCTAATACAAAAACTAGTCTAGGTGCCCTAACATACAAGGGCTGAAAATTCCTACATTTCTAGGGTACCTTACCTATATTATGGAGCCCTAAATACAAGGCCCAAAAATAATGAAACCTTAATCTAATATGTACAAAGATAAGCAGGCTCATACTTAGCCCATGGGCCCGAAATCTACCCTAAGGCTCATGAGAACCCTAAGGCCTTCTCTTGCATCTCTGGACCAATCTTCTTGGAGTCTTCTATCCAATGCCCTTGCGGGGTATGATTGCATCACATACCCATAATTATTATTACATTTTTCAATATTGATGTATTTAGAACATGTATCTACAGAACAATGGCAGCAATAAACAATAACAACGACAACACTCAATCAGAAACACTCAATCAAATCTCAAAATCAAGGCCCTCTACTTGGCTATATCGTTTCCTAATTTCCACTCTTCTAAAATAAAGGCTAACAATCTCAGTTGAAAACACAACTTTCTATTAAAGATGAGAGAGACCCAGTCAAGCTATGGTTTGCTCCACTTTAAGCCTAGAAGTATTTTAAATATGATTTCAACAGAAGCCAAAGAACGCGGTTAGGAGAAAGACATACATGTGGATGTTCTACAGTAAATGACTGGGTTCCCAGAAGAACAACAAACAATGCCGATAAGCTCAAAAAATGGTACCCAAGACATGGCGAAGTGTGACAGTAGACTAGGTTTGCGAGAAGGTGGACACAGGGTCAGAGAAGCATAGTGACATGATGGTGAGCATTTTGGGTTTGCGAGGTGGACACGACGGTTAGAGAAGCAAAATTCCGGTCAGCGCGAAGGTGGACATAGGGTCAGAGGATCACAGTGAGAGCAGAGTGGGTTTGCGAGATTGAGTGCAAGCACAAAAGGGTTTTGGGTTTTAATTTAAGTCAAAACCTAATAAGCTTAAAAACCGATGTTAACGATGGAATGTTAACATCGGTTTTGTAAAAATCGATGTTAACATGCCCTCGTTAACATTGGTTTTTACAAAACCGATGTTAATAAACTTATTTTATTTACAAGAATGCCACCACATTTTTGTTAACATCGGTTTTATTAAAAACCGATGTTAATATAGCGATATTAAAACCCTATTTTCTAGTAGTGTAATTATATTTAAGCTAAAATATGTTTTTGATCCTTAATAAATGTCCATATTTTTGTTTGTTGTCTAATAAATTTTTTCTTAGCATTGAGTCTCTAATGAGAAAATAATTTTGTTTTTGTTCCTTGATACTTTTTTAATCTCTAATAAATTAATAAATTTTGTGTTTACTTTGATATATATATTTTTCATTTGTTATTAGTCCCTTGAAAAGCACTAATAACAAATGAAAAAAATTAGCACAGAGAAAATACAAAACTGCTAATTTATCGTGGACTAAAACAAGTGCCAAGGATCAAAACAATTTTTATTTATTTATCAAGAATCAAAAATGAAGAAAAAATTCATTAGAAAAAAAATACAAAATTTGAATATCTATTAGAAATCAAAAATATATTTTAGCATAATAATTATAATAAAAATTTTAGTAGAGTATTTATTGAGACAGATACATGTTACCCTACCCAAAAAATTTGTCAATTACCCTCTGAAGCTCTCACCAAATATTATTTAAAAGATATTTTCATATAAAGAAACAAAAAAAAACTAACAATAAATCACAACAACTAATGATTCTTATTTGTGTAGTCCTTATTTAGGCATAAATCTTTCTAGATGTCTTAGCAATTATACATTGGTCGTTTACAACAGATCTCCCTTAATTTGTTAATCCATACAACAAGAGGTTGTCAACACTAACCTACGTGCACACTATTGTTTTTAACGTTGCTATAGTTGAATCCATGCACAACAACTAATGTAGAAAAAAAGCTATTATACAATATATTTTGTTTCGGGGTATATATTAACCACCCTTAAACGCTTGTAAAGCAAATGATCCTCTAAGAAAAATGGTTGATTTGAGGGTAATTGTTTTGGGATAAATATTAACTAAACTTGTTAAGGACATCTTAAATTTGTCAATTTTTGTTAGAACTAGTCTAATAGGAAAATCCATAAATGGCTTAGTTGGTATTACATGTGGACATGAAAATAGGAACATGACATGTGGCCGAAGTGAATCATGGTGTTGTCACTATAAATATATAACATGTACTCAAATTTAAGACCTCTCTCCATTTTTAGTAACTAAATAACAAAGAGATTGAAATTGTCTCTCTCTGTGTCTCACTTTTCTATCTCTCTACACAAGTGAGCCTTAAGCTTTAGGTTCATTGTGTCCTACAACATAAGAATGGTTCTGTCTTTGGGAGTTTTCGGTGAGATTCTCTCAAATAAAAGGATCTACTACTTGTGGATCTATGTTCTGGTGAGCACAAGGAACCAAAACACTTCAGCAATACCAGAACATTCTTCACCTACCACAAAAACAAGGATGCCATCAAGAGCGAGAGATGAGATGAATCAAGCTAATGCACAAATGACTGAATATTTATGCGAATGTTAGAGAAAACAAATGAGCATTTGAAGAACAATAGAAGAAAATCACAAATTTGTGTAAAGAAAAAGAGAACGAATGAGTTCGAATGGAACAATCGAAGGAAAATGAGAATGAAGGAAATTCAATGAAAAATGACAAGTGAGACGATAAAGAACCTTAAAAGTCCAAATCACAAACTCAATAGAAAACATAATGAAAGGAATCTTGCTGATAACCATCACAACAATGATGGAAGACAAATAAGTGAACTCCAATGAGGTCATTCCCTTCAACATGTCATTTTTCGAACGACTAGCTAACCTCCAAGTCCCAAAACAACTAAGGTAGCTTTCGACAATGGAACTCTATGATGGATCTATGGATCCTAATGATCACGTGTCATTGTTCAAATCGACATTGTCATACAAAGGACCTTCTACATCAATAATGTGTCAAGCCTTTCCATTGTCACTAAAGTCCCCAACACTGAAGTGGTTCCAATCGTTGCTTCCTCAATCCCATTGGCTGGATTTGAGGGATAAATTCAAACCCACCTTTGCTACAAGAAAAAAGAGCGAATTAGACAAAAGTCGATCTATAGTTGATAAGGCAAGGAGCGGATGAACCTCTATGAGAATACATAGCACAATTCAATAAGGAGGCAAGAGCTGCAGATAAATTAGAAGCTGGAGTTGTACTGATGTTGGCAAAGGAAGGAGTTAAAGAAGGATCACCTTTCTTCATCTCCTTCTCAAAAACACTGCTTAATATGATGAAAGAATTTTTTTAAAAAGGCAAAAAAATATATAAACTATGAAAATACTTTGGAGGCAAGGAAACTAAATATGGCCGAAAGTGGGGATTTGTAGAAAAATAACATACAAGCAAAAACCAAAAAACCTCCAAGGTCGAATGATAGGGGAACGTATAAATCGAGACAAAAATATAAGGAATAGACTCCTTTGAACACAACAAGAGAAAGGATATTGAATAAGATTATGAACGTTGAGTTGAAGGATGAAGGCCCAGATGACCATTAAGGTGAGGGAGAGGGAAAAAAACATCAATCCAAGTAATGTTGCTATCACCAAGCTGTTTGATCGAGTGGCCTCAGAATAATTAAGAAGGGGGGGTTGAATTAATTATTCCTAAAACTTTACTAATTAAAAAATTACTCTTCTAAGGCTTTTACTTATGTTGTTAAGAGAATATGGAGTAGAAGAGAAACTTAACGGAAAGTAAAAGCGGAAATTAAATCCACAGCGGAAAGTAAAAGAGTAAGGAAGAAGGAAACAAACACATAAGAGTTTTTATACTGGTTCGGCAACAACCCGTGCCTACATCCAGTCCCCAAGCGACTTGCGGTCCTTGAGATTTCTTTCAACCTTGTAAAAATCCTTTTACAAGCAAAGATCCACAAGGGATGTACCCTCCCTTGTTCTCTTTGAAACCCTAGTGGATGTACCCTCCACTAGAACTGATCCACAAGAGATGTACCCTCTCTTGTTCTCAGTCAAACCCAAGTAGATGTACCCTCTACTTATACCACAAAGGATGTACCCTCCAATGTGTTGAGACAAAGATCTCAGGCTATTAAACCTTTGATACTTTGTGAATGGGGATACAAAAGAATTCTCAGGCGGTTAGTCCTTTGAACACTTTTGAATAAGGGAATGGGAAGAATCAAAAGAATTCTCAGACTGTGTCGTTTTGAATTCTTTGACAAGGGAGAAGGGAGACACAAAAGAATTCAGGCGATTAGTCCTTCTCAAGGAAGTTTTCTCGAGAAAGCTTCTCAAGGAAGCTACCTAGTCTATAAATAGAAGCATGTGTAACACTTGTTGTAACTTTGATGAATGAGAGTCTTGTGAGACACAACTCAAAGTTCAACTTCTCTCCCTTTTTCTTCCTTCAATTTCGTGCTCCCCCCCTCTCTTTCTCTCCCTCTTTCTTTTCCTCCATTGAAGCATCCTCTCCAAGCTTCTTATCCAAGGCTCATCTTGGTGGTGAAGCTCCTTCTTCCATGGCTTATTCCTTAGTGGATGGCGCCTCCTCTCGCCTCTTCTCCTTTGTCTTCCGCTGCATCTCCATGGTGGAAAATCACCATTAAAGGACCTCATTGAAGCTCAAAGATCTAGCCTCCATAGAAGCCCCACAAGCAAGCTTCCATCAAGTGGTAATCAGAGCACAAAAGCTTCAAGTAGGTGCTCCTTAAACCTCCATTAATTTTTTTTCTTTACCTTCTCTTCCATTGTTGTTTCTTCATTTTTCTCCATGTATCTCCTCAATTGTCTTGTTCTAAATGTTGTTAACATGATTCTTTAGAGTTTTCACCGATTAAACTTGCTATAGAAGTTAGATTTGATTTTCTATGGTTCAAATTTCTTGTTCTTGTTCTTGAACCATGAATTGTGTTAAGTTTAGGTTCCTTTGAGTTTTGTCTTGTTATTTTTTGTGGCTGAAACCTAAACCATAAAATTCTTACAAAAATATTAAAGTAGAAGAAAACCTCAAAAATTTAGAGTGACCTGTTCACCTATTGTAGTTTTGTCATAGAAGTCATGTCTAGTCATGAAACTTGTCACATAAGATTTCTTATGTTGTGCTGAATTTTATTTTCTTGTTTCTTTGTCTAACTCATTTGTTCATGAGTGTATGAAATTATTTTAGCCTATTATTTGATTCAAATCTTTCATGTTAATTAGTCCTTAACATGTTCATGCAAAATTCTTAGAGAGTCTTTGATTGTGAACCTTTTCTTGAACTTTTAGGTTTCCTTATGATTGTGTCTATTGTGAATTTGAGTTTTGGTGATTGAATTGTTGGCTGAAATGTTGATCCTAAAACTGTGGTAAACAATCCTAGTGAGTTCAACATACATAGGAAGGTTGAAAGTAAGCCCAAGGCAATCAATATACCATGCTTAAAAAAAAATCGCTGGTGCTGGCACCTTGGACATACAAACTTGTAAAAATTACTGAGAATTGGTTACTTCGAATTTTGAGCTGAAATTTTTACTGAATTTTCTAGACATCTGGAAAAAAAGTTAGAAAAAAGAAACAAGTGATTTGGATAAAAGGAAAAAATACGAAAAATCACACAAGTTGGCAGGAAAATCAGTATCCAGAAAAAAAAAAGGGTGAAAGGGAAGTGTGCTTGTTGTTTTGGCTCAAAATTTATTCTATAATTGGAAATTTCAATTGAAAATTAGTGTGAAGACAATTGCCAAAGCTAGAGGTTTGTTGAGTCTTTTTTTTTAGTTTTTTTTACTCTACTCTAGAGCCATTCTAAGTTTATCTTTTAGTCCTAGCTTGCTTCTATGTCATTTTCATTGCTTTAATTGTTGAATAATCCTTGAAAAATTGTCTTGTTAAAAACTCCATTGGTTTATCTTTCATTTCATTTTTTTTGGTCTTTGGTTATTGCTTGTCTCTTTGTTTCCTTGTTTGTGAGTTGCCATATAGGGAATTGGAAAGGAGGATTGGTGTCATCCCTTGAAGAATCTGAGTCAAGAAGCAAGGGGCCAACCACCTTAAGAGCTATTGGACTAAGAAGCACTCCAAATTGAGTGAATCACCAAAGAGAGAACAACCACCAAAATTGAGGACCGTTTTTTAATTTTGTAATTTGCAATTTACTTACCTTCATTGCTTTCAAGTTTTGTAACAAAAAGGCCTTTCATTGGAAGTGTGTTGGGAGCCTCCAATAGGTTACCAAACTTCCATTTGTGTGTAATAATTTTAGGCAATTTTTCCCCTAGGATAGTGAGTGTTTTGTTGGGAACCTTGAATGTGGTCATCCAAACACTCTTAGGATTCTCCTAGTTTACATTTCTTGCTTACTTTCATAGCTTATTTCCTTTACCTTCCATTGTCAAACCGCCTAGATAGGTTTCCTTTTACCAATTAGTTTTTTACCTTATCTTTCACACCTCTTTTAGTGTTTATTTTGGATAGTTTCAACCATAATTTCTTTTACCTTTTGTTTTCAAACCTCCAACAAGAAAGAACCGCAACTTAGGAACCAACATGAGTCATCATTCATCTAGTGTTAATGGCGAGGGTACTAGTCATAAAGACCCTTAATCTAGAATCTTAGATGAGTTGATTTCCCTCAAGTTATGGAAAGAAAAACAAGAGAGAAAAGAAAAAGGAAAAAAAAGAGTGGAAGAAATAAGTCAAGATGAAAGAAAGAAAATAAGACAGGAAGAAAGAAGAAAAATAATGAAAGAAATGAAAAGAGAAAAACATGTCTCCTATAGTAGTCATAACTCTTTCAAAAGCCTAAGTGAAGAACTTCGTGACTATTACGAAGGAAGGCATAGGTCACATCTTAGACCTCACTCCCATAGAAGAGAAAAGGAAAGAAAGCCTCAAGAGGCTAACATTAACCTCTCATACTTCCACGGGAAGGACAATGTAGAGGCTAACTTAGATTGGGAAATAAGGGTAGTGCAGCAACTTAAAAAGAAGTCTACTTCAAAATCTTATGGCTCTCACTCTTATCCAAAGAAAGACCAAGGTCAAGGCATCTTAGGGGTGACACCTTCTAAGCCCAAAGATGATAAGGGGAAGACAATAGAAAAGCAAGCCCCTAAGGCTAGTATGCAAGAGAAAACTAGCTCTATAAAGTGCTTTAAATGTCTTGGAAGAGGACACATTACTTCTCAATGCCCCACCACAAAAACCATGATTATGAGGGGCCAAGACATTTATAGTAGCCAAGATGAGGCTACTACTTCACCTTCCTCTAGTGAAAGTGAAAAAACAAAAGGGGAAGAATCTAGTGAAGAAATCTACCCCCAAGAAGAAGGACAACCATTAGTGGTTAAAGAGAAGTGTAAGGAGGTAAGTGTCTCCTCCAAGAGTTTAGCTAAGAAGGAAACTCATTTTATAATAAAGACAAACATTAAAGAAACTTTCCCTCTTAGACAACCTCCACATTTTCTCTTTTGTAAAAAGGCACTTGCTAGCATTGCCACACCTCTTGGGCTTGAGTTTATTCCTCAAGTAAAAAAGTTGTTGGATGAGGGTTTGGTTCGCAAGAGCTTAAATTCTTGTGCTTTGTTGGTGCCCAAAATAGGTATTATTAGGCACCAAGTCCCTAAAATAGGTGGTATGATGAATGTTTTGAGTGGTGCAACCCTCTTTTGTAAAATCACTCGTACACCTAACATCTTCATGGTGTGTGTACATAGGGACCCATTAGGTAGGTTTGTTCTTATTTTTAGTTTCAATATAAACTTAGGTACTCATATGGGACACCTTAGGTTTGTCATACTTTTTGGTAGGAATAATCAATATGAAAATACAGGAAAAAAGGTATGTTTTATTACGTTACTTTTCTTAATTTTTCAAATAGTGATCAAGGGGTTCCCATGAACCCTAAGAGAATAAAGGTCATTCCTGAGTGGCCCACTCCACCAAGTATAAGAAAAATTTGGGGCTTCCATGACTTAACAAACTTTTACAAAAGGTTTGTCCCATATTTTTCTATACTTGTAGCATCACTCATTGAGTTGGTGAGAAACCATGTTCCTTCATGGGAAGATGCTCAGGAAATGAGTTTTCAGACCTTACCTTACTTCAACATACCAAACACCACTAATACATATGTTTTTGTTCTTTTTACAGGTGTTGAGGGAAGGAGCCCAGAGTATGAAGAACCTCGGGATTTGAGGTCAAATCCTTTCCAAAGTGGAGGGAATGATGCAATCCTACTCCGTAAGGGCATTGGGTAGAAGACTCCAAGTAGATTGGGCTAGAGATCCAAGGGAAGGCCCTAGGGTTCTCATGAGCCTTAGGGTAGATTTCGAGCCCATGGGCTAAGTATGAGCCCGCTTATCTTTGTAAATATTAGAATAGGTTTTTCCTTCGTCTGGGCCTTGTATTTTGGTCATTCTAGTAGTATAGGGTTTTAGCCTTGTATTTCGGGGCATTTTGAGTAGTCTTTGTAGTAAGGAATTTTTTTTGTATTTTCATGTTTTTTGTCATGGGGGTGAGCTTAGCCATTATAGGGGGTGTGTAGCTAAGATCTAGCTTCTCATCTCAAGGAGGTGAGCTTAGCTATTAGAAAGGTATGTGTAGCTAAGCTCTAGCTTTTTTAGGAATCTTCTTAAGGAAGCTTCTCAAGGAGGTGAGCTTAGTTATGAGAGGGGTGTGTGTAGCTAAGCTCTAGTTTCTCAAGGAAGTTTTCTCAAAGAAGCTTCTCAAGGAAGTTTTCTCGAGAAAGCTTCTCAAGGAAGCTACCTAGTCTATAAATAGAAACATGTGTAACACTTGTTGTAACTTTGATGAATGAGAGTCTTGTGAGACATACTTCAAAGTTCCACTTCTCTCCCTCTTTCTTTTCCTCCATTGAAGCATCCTTCCAAGCTTCTTATCCAAGGCTTATCTTGGTGGTGAAGCTCCTTCTTCCATGGCTTATTCCCTAGTGGATGGCGCCTCCTCTCACCTCTTCTCCTTTGTCTTCCGCTGCATCTCCATGGTGGAAAACCACCATTAAAGGACCTCATTGAAGCTTTAAGATCCAGCCTCCATAGAAGCTCCACAAGCAAGCTTCCATCAATAATGCTACACTATTTTGTTTCTTGCTATTCCAAGAAACAAGTGCAGACCCTATGAATTGACATGTACCACTAGTACTCTTCCTATCTATTTTTGATCCAGCAAAATCTGAATCAGAGTATCCTACTAGGTTGCATAAAGAATTCTTAGGATACCATAATCCTTAACTAAATGTTCCTAATAAATATCTTATAATTCTTTTTACTGCCATTAAATGTGAAAACTTTGGATCTGATTGAAATCTTGCACACATGCATACACTAAACATAATGTCTGGCCTACTTGCAGATAAGTAAAGTAGAGATCCAATCATACCTCTGTATTGCTTTGGATCAACAGGTTGACCGGATTCATCTTTGTCAAGATAACAACTTGTATTCATAGGGGTAGCCAAGTGTTTTGAGTTTTCCATTCCAAATCTTTTAATGAGTTCTTTGCAATATTTTGCTTGATTGACGAAGATCCCATCATTTGTTTGTTTGATTTGTAGTCCAAGAAAGTAATTTAACTCACCCATCATGGACATCTCAAACTCACTTTGCATATCAATAGAAAACTCCTTGCACAAAGATTCATTAGTAGATCCAAAAATTATATCATCAACATAAATTTGTACTAACAAGATATCATTATCCTTCTTTTTTATGAATAAGGTAGTATCTACTTTCCCTCTAGTAAAATTCTTTTCTAATAGCAATTTACTTAATCTTTCATACCAAGCCCTAGGTGCTTGTTTTAGGCCATAAAGTGCCTTTTTTTAATCTATAGACATGGTCTAGTTTTTGTGAATCTCCAAACCCAGGAGGTTGTTCCACATATACCTCCTCCCGAATTAGACCATTTAAGAAAGCACTTTTGACATCCATTTGATATAGTTTAAAATTCATAATAGATGCATATGCTAATAACATTCTAATGGCTTCTAATCTAGCTACAAGTGCAAAAGTTTCTTCATAGTCTATACCTTCTTTTTGGTTATATCCTTTTGCTACAAGTCTAGCTTTATTCCTGATTACTATACCATTTTCATCCAATTTATTTCTAAATACCCATTTAGTTCCTATGATTGGATAATCTGAAGGTTTTTCTACTAATTCCCATACATCATTTCTTTCAAATTGATTTAATTCTTCTTGCATAGCTACTATCCAATGGTCATCTATAATAGCTTCTTTAAAGTTTTTAGGTTCTATTAATGAAACAAATGCCATATTATTGCATATATCTTTAAGAGAGTGTCTAGTTGTTACCCCTTTTGAGATATCACCGATGATGTTATCAAGAGGATGATTTCTTGAAGTTTTCCATTCTTTAGGAAGATTATCATTTTCTTGTGTTGTGTCATCTTGATCATCCTTGTCTTCATCATCTCTCTTTCTTTTCATATTTCTTTCTTCATTTTGAGTATCTTCCAAAGTATCTGCAATATCATCAACACACTCCTTTCTCAGGAAGGCAATATTAGTTTCATCAAAAGTAACATGTATTGATTCCTCAATTGTCATAGTTCTTTTGTTGTATATTCTAAATGCTTTACTATGTAAGGAATACCCAAGGAAGATACCCTCATCTGCCTTGGCATCAAACTTTCCTAGACTTTCTTTACCATTGTTTAGAACAAAACATTTACATCCAAAAACATGTAAATGTGCAATGTTTGGTTTTCTATTATTGAAAAGTTCATATGGGGTTTTCTTAAGAATAGGTATAATTAAGGCTCTGTTCATAATATAATATGCGGTGTTAACTGCTTCTGCCCAAAAGTATTTTGGAAGAGATGTGTCATTTAAAAGAGTTCTAGAAATTTCTTCTAGGGCTCTATTTTTTCTTTCTACTACTCCATTTTGTTGGGATGTCCTTGGTGCATAAAAGTTGTGTTCTATGCCATACTCATCACAAAACATTTCAAAATCATTGTTTTCAAATTCACCTCCATGATCACTTCTGATGGAGATAATTTTGAGATTCTTTTTGTTTTGAATGACTTTGGCAAGTCTTCTAAATGCATGAAATGCATCATTCTTATGAGTAAGAAATAAAGTCCAAGTATATCTAGAATAATCATCAACAATTACTAATGCATAGTAACTTCCACCAAAACTCATGACCCTAGATGGTCCAAACAAATCCATGTGTAATAATTGCAATGGTTGAGTGGTAGAAACAATATTTTTAGATTTAAAGGATACTTTTGTTTGTTTACCTTTTTGGCATGCATCACATAACTTATCTTTTTCAAATTTTAATCTAGGCAATCCAATAACTTTTTCGCTTCAATCCTATTTTTAATTTTCATGATTATGATTATGCTTAAATTGAAAATGGATTAGGTTATGGATTTATTTCCTAATTTCAGAATTTAATCACAGATTGTTTGGATGATTATCCAACCTAATTTGCGATTTTAAACAATTTAGAGATTGATTCGATTAAACTATCTCTAATGAATTTGACTGTACTTTCACACTGAACATCATTCATAGTAACTATGATAATTTGATTTGCAATGGTTTGGTGAATTGGATTTATACTTTTAAACTTGAATTATATTTTGTTCTTATTCTGTTCTATTTCTTGAACTCTATTTTTGTGTGTTTTCGCATTCCTTTATAATCGCTTACAAACTGTTCGATAAAAATCTCCCTTTTTGTTTATAAGTGAACGAATGCAGGAACCAAATTGGATTATATTTCTAAGTTCAACCTAGGTTAATCCTATACTAAAAAGTTTTCTAGTTTTATTTGTTTTTGAACGATTCCAAAGTCGTTATCACAAACCAGCCAATTAGACAAATATTGCACCAACCTAACCTAGCAGGACGCATGATGACTTCGACAATAAAACTATCAGAGTACGATTTGCAATATCCACCCCGATAAGAACTAAAGGTGCAATGATTAACAGATTTCATAGCAAAAATGATGCCTACAAAGTCAAACGTGGAACAAGAAAACTAACTTGGAAATTGTTCAAAGATGAGTTCTCCCGTAAAACTAGGTGTGGTGCAAGAGTTATCTTGAAATCTCCATAAGGAATAGTGGTAGAACAATCGGTAACATTGGTGTTTCCACTAAAAAACAATCAAACATAATATGAAGCTTGTGTGGCAAGCTTAGAGATAGTAGCTAACATATAGATCCTACAACTTTGTGTGTTTAGTGATTCTTGGTTAATGGTAAATAAGCTAAATGGAGATTTCTAGGTTAAGAAACCAATTTTGCAAAAATACTTCAACAAAATTGGTGTAACGAGGGAGAAGTTTAGAACCATTGAATTCATCTACATACCAAGAGATAAGAACACTAGAGTTGACTTACTATCCAAACTGTCCAACATTGATGAACAAGAAGGAATGTAGGATGTCATACAACAAACCATCCATACTCACAAGCATAGTAATGCTAATAGAAAGTCAGACAAGTTAGATCATGTCAATCTTAGAATACATACAGGAAGCCATTTGCTCGGAGGATAAAAAAAGCCCGTAGGTTAGAAAGAAAGGCAACAGAATTATGTTTGGTTGATGGAAAACTCTATTGAAAAAGGTTACACTTAACCTCTCCTAAAATGCCTATGAGCGGCCAAAACAAAATATGTATTGGTAGAAAGACATAAAGGATGTCGTGGACAACACTTGGAGCATATGACATTGGCTAAATAAGTATTAAGAGTTGGATACTTTTGGCCAACATTAGAGGATGATGCAATAGATTACATCAAGAAATGTGCAAGACGCCAAAAGTGCACTGACATTTACCACGCCCTGGCCAATGAATTGCATAGCCTAACCTCACCATGGCCATTTTTATGGAGGGGGATTGAGATATTAGGGCCTTTCCTAAGGTTTCCAAGATAGGTCAAGTTTTTGGTAGTAACAATAGACTACTTTACCAAGTATATCCAAACAGAGGCTCTAGACCCATAACTTCCAAAAATGTGGAAACATTTGTGTTTAGACAAGTCATTTGCAGATTCGGCATACCAAACATCATTGTTACAAACAACAACACACAATTCATAGATCGGAAATTCTGTCAGCTACAATCAGGTCTAAACATTCAGAAACGATTTTCTTTTGTGGAAGACCTGCAAACAAATGGCCAAGCAGAGGAGGCAAATAGAGTCATCTTTCTTGGATTAACACGCTAACTACATTGGGTAGAACAATTCAACATGTCTTATGGGCATATCGCACAACTCCTCACTTTGCTATAGGAGAAACATCATTCAGAATGGTATATGGAAAGGAAGTCGTCATTCATGTGGAGATAGGGGAACCAAATTTCAAAGTCATGAACCTGAACTTGGAAGAAAATGAAGGAGCAATAAGAGCGAAACTTGATTTAGTTGAGGAAAGAATAAATGTAGCAGTCATCAAGGAAGAAGCGCTAAAAAGAAAGATAGTTGTGATATATAACAAGAAAGTCATTTCCAAAGATTTGGTGAAAACAACTTAGTCTTGAGAAAAATAGACATAGGCGGAAAAAATAGTCATCAAGGGAAATTGACTGAAAACTAGAGAAGACCTTATCGAGTTATCAAAAAGACGGGAAAATGAGCATATGCCCTAGAAACAATTTCAGGCACCAAAATCCCACGCACATGGAACATAAATAACCTATGAAGATATTATAGTTAGATCAAGAAACACAAGTGATAATAGCATCGTTTAAAGCTTTGTAGAATGACATATAGCCCTATGTATCCACCTTTACATTCCAATATCAATAAAATGAGGATTTTTTTTCTCATAAGTGAATTTCCAAGAGAAGAAAGGTTAACCCTAGAAATGGGTTCCTAAGCCGAGGTAAATACTTCAAAGGACCTATGAATCTATAGGCATCCCAGGAAATGGGTTCCCAGATCGGGCTAAATACTTCAAAATAAAAGGACTACTCAAATTTTGACTTTATTCAGAAATAGAACAACAAAGATACTACATTAAAATATACTACATCATATTACAATAGATCGAACAACTCTATCTTACACTACATTACATAAGTCAGGAATGTCAAAAAGAACAAAATTAAAAACCCAAAAAGGAAAAAGAGAATATAGAGAAGACTGTTGGAAATAAGGCTTTTTATGTTTAGGAAAAATGTTTAGGAATATTGGAGACTTTGAATTGAAACTTGATAGGAAGGAGAATTCTTTATGGAGGAGAGAACTTTGTATTTTTGCTTGATACAAATGTGTAGGATTACATCTCTATTTATACTACTCTAAGGAGAACTCTAGACACACTAATTCTAGAGAGTTCTCAACTCTAGAGATCCAAAGAGTATTCTAGAGAATATTACAACCATAAGAAATATCTAGACACTCCAAACACTACAAGAATTCTCTAGAAACATGACCCATAATTACTTAAGCCCAAAATAACTAAGTCCAAGGAACCAAATAATTAATTTAGGTCCAAATCAAGTTTATATTTCAACATCCCCCCTTAAACTTGATTTGTGACTCCAAGCATACTCCTTAGCTTCACGAAAGTTTCCAACTTGAGTGGCTTTGTGAAAATGTCGGCAGCTTGATCTTGAGACATCACATACTTCAACTTTACCTCCTTCTTCTCAATGCATTCTCTTATGAAGTGGTAACGGGTGTCGATGTGCTTACTTCTTTCATGAAAGACTGGATTCTTTGCCAAAGCGAGTGCTGATTTATTGTCAACACATATTTCTATAGGTTCTTCTTGTGGCATTTTTAACTCTTTCAACAAGTTCCTTAGCCAAATTGCATGACAAACGCATGATGTGGCAGCGACATACTCGGCTTCACAAGTTGATAGTGTGACTATTGGTTGCTTCTTTGACATCCAAGTGAAAGCAGTATCTCCCATAAAGAACACAAAACCAGTAGTGCTCTTTCTATCATCCAAGTCTCCACTCCAATCGCTATCACTATAGCCAACAATGTCATAATTGTCAGAAGAGTAATAGTGCAAGCTAAAGTTTGTTGTACCTTTGATGTATCGAAGGATTCTCTTTGCCGCCTTGAAGTGAGTTGTGGTTGGAGCTTCCATGTAGCGACTTACTACTCCTACAGCATAGAGAATATCCGGCCTTGTACATGCCAAGTAACGTAAACTTCCAACCAAACTTTTGTAAAGAGTTGGATCCACATTCTCTCCTTTTTCATGCTTGCTCAACTTGCTGCCACATTCCATCGGGGTGCCAACTGGATTGGTGTCATCCATCTTGAACTTCTTAAGGACTTCTTTGGCATAGCCTTCTTGGGTGATGAAAATTCCTTTGTCTTCTTGTTTTACTTCGATGCCGAGATAATATGCCATGAGCCCCATATCCGTCATCTCAAATTCATTTGACATATCTTTCTTGAACTCTTCGAACATGCTTGGATTGTTCCCTGTAAAGATCAAGTCATCTACATACAAACACACAATCAAAATATCTCCACTTTGCGCTTTGATATAGAGTGCATGATCATATGGACACTTGATGAAGTTCTTATCTTGAAAGTACTTGTCGATTCGAACATTCCAAGCTCTCGGTGCTTGCTTGAGACCGTACAACGCCTTCTTCAACTTCAAGACTTTTTCTTCTTGCCCTTTTACTTCATAGCCTAGTGGTTGCTCAATATAGACTTCTTCTTCGAGAAAACCATTCAAGAAGGCTGACTTCACATCCATTTGATAGATCTTCCATTTATTTTGGGCTACCAAAGAAATGATCAGTCTAATAGTTTCAAGACGAGCAACAGGAGCAAATACCTCATCATAGTCAATTCCTTGTCTTTGACTATAGCCTTTAGCCACCAATCTTGCTTTGTATCTCTCCACATCTCCTTTAGCATTCTTCTTTGCCTTGTACACCCATCTTACTCCGATTGCTTTGTGTCCTCGTGGAAGCGTAGTAAGTTCCCACGTATCATTCTTCGTGATTGACTTGGTTTCTTCGTCCATGGCGTCTTTCCACTTTATGTTTTACGCCGCTTCTTGATAGCTTAGAGGCTCACAATCACCAAAAAGAGAAAAGAGGTTAATGTCGTTTAGGTTTTTGGTTACCTCATAAATCTCTTCAATGCTCCTTAGTCGCAGTGTCCTCTCACTTGAACTTGTTTCATCCAGCCTTGGTGGCGGTGAGGCAGGTGGTGTAATATGTTCCTCTATGATTGGTTGTTCAATTTCATCATCTTCTTCAAAATAAGGAAGAAAATCATACTTATCTTCTTGAACACTCCAATCCCAACAATCTTCTTCGTCGAACTCCACGTCGCGACTTATGACGATGTTTCTACTATTTGGATTATAGAGCTTGTACCCCTTGGATCTTGAGTCGTAACCCACAAACACGTACTTCTCACTTTTATCATCGAGCTTTATCCTCTTTTCGTCTGGAACATGGGTATAGGCAATGCTTCCAAACACTTTGAGGTGAGAGATCTCGGGCTTCCTTCCACTCCATGCTTCTTGTGGTGTCTTCTCATGCACGCTTCTTGTTGGGGAACGGTTTGTTAGGTAAACTGCACATGCCACTGCTTCAGCCCAAAACTCCTTCGGCATCTTCTTGCTCTTGAGCATGCTTCGCACCATGTTAAGTATGGTCCGGTTCTTTCTCTCTGCTACTCCATTTTGTTGTGGCAATCTTGGCACTGTCAGTGGGCGACGAATTCCATGGTCTTCACAATATTTGTTGAACTTATTTGAAGTGAACTCTCCTCCTCGATCAGATCTCATGGCCTTGATGGAAAGACCACTTTCTTTCTCCACGAGGGCTTTGAACTTCTTAAAGTTTTCAAACACTTCTGATTTCTCCTTCAAGAAATAAACCCAGGTTTTTCTGGAATAATCATCAATAAAGAGGAGAAAGTACTTATTCTTACCAAATGAATTGGGTTTGATTGGTCAACAGACATCGGTGTGTATGAGCTCTAGCGGCTTTGTTGCTCTTGTTGTTGATTCCTTTGGAAAACTTTTACGAAATTGCTTCCCAATTAGACATCCTTCGCAAAGTTGGTTTGGGTGGTTGATGCTAGGCAAGCCTCTCACCATCTCCTTCTTCGCTAAACGTTCTAGACCATCGAAGTTGAGGTGACCGAATCGTAGATGCCATAGCCACGAAGAGTCGGTATAGCAAGCCTTGAGACACTTTGCCACATCATTTTGAATGTTCAAGAGGAACATTCTATTCTTTGACATAGGCACCTTAGCAATCAAGTTATGTCTACAATCTCTTAAGAAAAGACTATGTTCTTTCAAATGGATGTCATAGCCTTTCTCTAATAATTGTCCCAAGCTCAAAATATTATTCTTCATGTTAGGCACATAGTAGACATTGGATATGAATTGATGACTTCCATTCTTCAAACGTATGAGAATTTTACCTTTGCCTTTGACTGGTATCTTTGAGTCGTCTCTAAATGAGACATCGCCAGTTGCCGCTTCATTGATCTCCACGAACATGCTTTGATCGCTGCACATGTGGTTGCTTGCGCCGGTGTCGAGGTACCACTTGTTTCTTTTCTCTTCAAATTTGTTTTGGCACGCGAGTAGCAAAGTTTCTTCTTCTCCGCCTTTTTCTTCTACAAAGTTAGCTTTCTCTTCAACCTTCTTCGAGAATCTACACTCGGATGCGTAGTGACCAATCTTGTTGCAATTGAAGCACTTGATTTGTGATTTGTCATACCTCGACCATGAATTTCCTCTTCCATGACCTCTTGTTACTTATGGATTCCAACTTCTTTCTCCATTGTTGAATTTGTTGGAGTGGTTGTTGAAACCACCTCTTCCTTCTCCTCCATGTCCTCGTCCACGTCCACGATCTTGGCCGCGACCTCGTCCTCTTTGGCTCTTGTAATTTGCATAGTTTGCTTCCTTTACGTTGAGTTGTAGTAGTTGCTCCGTAGCCTCCTTTTGTTTAATTTTTCTCTTTTGTTTTTCTTCGTATGCTTGTAAGGAACCCATGAGTTGCTCAATAGTCATGGTCTTTAAACCCTTGTTTTCTTCAATGTTGGTAACAATGAAGTCAAAACTTGGATTTAAAGTTCGAAGTATTTTTTCCATGACCTTCACCTCATCAACATCTTCACCATTTCTTTTAAGTTGATTGACTACGACCAATACTCGAGAAAAATAATCAAAAATTGACTCGGACTCCTCCATAAACAAACGCTCAAAGTCACCTCTAAGAGTTTGAAGACGAATCTTTTTTACCTGCTCAACTCCTTTGTTGCAAGTTTGAAGCTTATCCCATGCTTCTTTGGCCGTCGTTGCGTTGGATATCTTCTCAAATGTATCTTCATCCACCGATTGATAAATGAGAAAGAGAGCTTTCTTGTCTCTCTTTCTTGACTCCTTCAACGTCTCCTTTACACCTTGGCTTAGCGAGGCTTCATCTTGCTCCTCGAAGCCATTCTCTACGATATCCCACACATCTTGAGCTCCTAGTAGCGCCTTCATCTTGATACTCCAATTATCATAGTTGTTCTTTGTGAGCATCGGCATTTGGAAAGGAAAACCTCCATTCGCCATCTTTTGAGGATCTTGAAGCTCTGATACCACTTTGTTGGAAATAAGGCTTTTTATGTTTAGGAAAAATGTTTAGGAATATTGGAGACTTTGAATAGAAACTTGATAGGAAGGAGAATTCTTTATGGAGGAGAGAACTTTGTGTTTTTGCTTGATACAAATGTGTAGGATTACATCTCTATTTATACTACTCTAAGGAGAACTCTAGACACACTAATTCTAGAGAGTTCTCAACTCTAGAGATCCAAAGAGTATTCTAGAGAATATTACAACCATAAGAAATATCTAGACACTCCAAACACTACAAGAATTCTCTAGAAACATGACTCATAATTACTTAAGCCCAAAATAACTAAGTCCAAGGAACCAAATAATTAATTTAGGTCCAAATCAAGTTTATATTTCAACAAAGACAAGTAGCATTCCTGACGCAATCTTGTCTATTCCTTGTAGGCAACCCATGTTTCAGATGATGACCACATTGAGAAGCCACAACCACTGCACCTGAACAAAAGTTAGTGCTCACTACAACATCCAAACCATTCGGGTTGGCTACAGGAACGATTCTTCATGGATATCTCTGAACTCCCTCGCAACAAGAAGAGGATGGCCTTAAGAATATTATTATAGTCAGGAGTGATAAGATAAAATACTTGTTATACTTATGTTTTGATTAATGGAATCCTTTACACCAAGTTAAAGAGAAACTGAACCTAGCTCTATTTGAGTAAATCCATATAAAACTAATTTTTTTTACTTCTCTCCAAAATTATTTTTTACTCACTGGATGATATGTTTAGTAACTTGATTTTAGCATATCTTCATGTGAAAAGCATCTCGTTGTGAAAAAGTTTTTTTTATCTAACACATTATTCAACCCATCATCCCCTTCTAGTGTGATATCCGCTTTATCAGAAAGGTTATTGAAGTAGCTAGAATGGCTCACGAAGAGAAAGAACTAAGAAGATGAAATTGCATCAAAGGAAACCCAAATGGGAAAAAGAGAAGAACTGGTTTTGGAGAAGGAGAAGAATGAATGAAGAAAAATAAATTGGACACAATTTATAACTGAAGAAATGAAACGTTCAAAAGATAATGAATTAAATTCTCTAAGAAAATTGCAATAGTTATATAAAACCAAGAAAGAAAATGAGGGAAAGTAGTGATGACCACATCAGTGCAATAATGTCATGGGAGATTGAAAAGACATGAGACAAATGAAATTCCAAAAATAAGGGAAGTGACAAGCTTGTTACGCGTCACTAACACCTAAACAACGACAACAATGCAAGTAGCCCGCTCGTTGATGGCTTTTTTTTTTATATATAAAAAAGGAGTAAAATTTTAAGTTATTTCGTTAGGGGTATATTTTAAAGAATGATAAAAAAGGAGTAAAACTTTTTTTATATATAGTTTACGACTTTAAAAGTTATAAACCCGTTTTCCTTTTATTAATGTTTAAGTTAATTTTTTTAAAAAATATATATATAATTTTTTTATGTTTTCTTTCTTTTTAATTTTTTTTTTAAAAATTATTTAAATGTATAATAAATAATATTAACTTGATTTATTTATTATTATATTTTTTTATGATTTTATTTGATATTTTATTAATTTATTTTAATCTTTTATTATTTAAAACATGTTATATATTTTTAATATTATTTTATGTAAATATTTTTGTTTATTTAAAATTTAGATAATCTATCAATAAAAATACATCAAAAATTAAAAATAACATAATTAATATATTAATATAAAACATACATTACAAATGAAAGAAAAAAATAAACACAAGATATATTAGTCATATACTTATTTATTAGGCCTGCAGAAATTGTATTGTCTGTTTTATATTATTATGTTTTATATTGTATGTTTTATATTAATGAATTAATTGTACATAACTAATATAGCCTGTATTTTTTATATTTTTATTTTATTTATATTGTGTGTTTTATATTAATGTATTAATTATGTTATTTTTAATTTTATTATGTATTTTTATTAAAAGATTATCTAAATTTTAAATAAATAAAAACATTTAAATAAAACAATATTAAAAATATATAACATGCTTTAAATAATTAAACATTAAAATAAATTAGTAACATATCAAATAAAATCATAAAAAAATATACTAATAAATAAGTCAATTTAATATTATTTATTATACATTTAAATAATTTTTTATGATTTTTTAAGAAAATAAAAAATACATAAAAAAATTATAAATTTGAAAAAAAATTAACTTAAACATTAATAAAAAAATAGGAAACCACAAAAAAAAATTTATTACTTTAAAGTTCTAAAACAAAATAAAAAATTATTTATGACTTCAAAAGTCATAAAATAAATTAATGGAAGTCGTAAATAAATAATTTTACGACTTCATCTGTTATGACTTATTCCTTGCTAATTTTTTAAGACATACTCTGAAAAATTTTACCTTCTTTTGGTAAAAAATCTCTCATTGACTTACTAAATCATATTAATAACTCAGTACATAATATACTCATTCCAAGGTAAACTCATATATAACCCGGATAGTGGTATAGTCATGCCAAAGCGCATTCATATATATAACTCAACGTATAATGTAATGGTGCAAACGTAAAATCATATATGTACACAAGTAATTGTTGATTTAACACACTTTATCACAGGGAAGAAGCTATAGAAAAACCTGACGTATAGTTATTTCCCATTACATATTTTAGTCAAGACATACAAATGTCACATAAGGAAATAACAAGTAAATCATCACATTACAATCACTTTAACAAGTGTTGCAGGAAACAGGTACGTAAGACCTCTTGACGACAATAGAACAAAAAGGTAAAGCCTGGGAAAAAGGGAAAAGTTGTCATGTTTTGACGTCAAGCTATCAAAAAAGGATAAAGCTGACGAAAATGCATCTGGCACAGAATGCACAAATCGTTGCAACCAAAACCCGACATCCGATGGACTAGCACCTTTAGAGGGCTTACCTGAAGACAATGCTTCAATTCCCAGGCTACAATCTCTAATGTGAAATCCTTGGTCTTCAGCTATGCAAAATATCTTGATCAAGCCACAACCCATAGAAAAACATAGAAAGGAAGAAAATCAGAAGCGAGAGTGGCATTTGATACACCAACGACACAAACAAGTACAACAAGTTGAAAAGTTAAAAAGATGTGAGAATAAAGGGAATACCTGGACAATAGAAAGCATAAAAGACAGTGAATGCAATGTGCAATTGCAGAAAAGGGAAATAATTTGAAAGGAAAAAAGTTAATAATGTGGAGTTAAGGAAATAATAAATAATAGCAAGACCACAGTTACAAGCTTTTGAATCCCAAGAAAATCAAATGGTACAAAAGGAGCATGGTTACCTGAAGAAATAGAGCCCAAAGTGAAATACATGAACCTCAACAGTTGCTTCCACAAAGAAGTCAACGGGTGGCATCTGATATTATTTTTATACTTGTAAAGGATAAATATTAATTTTATACTTATAAATTCAATGTTACCGCTATGAGACAGCATCGACTCACGCGCAACTGCTTTGGGGTAAATATTAATTTTATACTTGTAAAGTGGACATTGCCTCTATGAGACAATATCAACTCGAGGGGAACTATTTCAAGGTAAATATTAAACACCTTAAATGCTTGTAAAGCCAACGTTCCTCTACGAGACATTGTTGAATGGGGGGAAATTGTTTCAGGGTTAATATTTAAGTCTGTTAAGCACACCTTAAACCGACCAAGTTCGGTTAGAATTAGTCTAAAGGAAAAATACATAAACAACTTAGTTGGTATTACACATGGACAGGAAAAAAGGACTCCCTGTAACGACCCGTCTCGTCGCTATGATATCACCACTCTAAACCGCGAGAAATTTCAATTTTTAAACAAAAACTTTGTTAATTTGCTTATGAAAAATAGAAGTAATTTTTTTTCTCGATATACATTTACCAAACAACGTGTCATTACTTAAGTGAATACATACATGCATACATACATACATACATACATACATACATATATAGGAATAGTAACTCAGTACACATCATTCACATAATGGAAAGTAAATTTGTTCATACATATAATTAAATTTATGATTTATATCTTCAATTCAACAAAAAGAATTATGGAACCAGTTATGGAGGAGTTGATTAACAAAACACAACTCTCTCCCAAAATAATTTCAACGCCATCATGTCGGCTCGGCGGCTCCAAAAAGAATCTCACTTCTCGTACTCTACTGCTGTCATTCTACTCCCACGAACAAAGGTTCGCGATCATCACAGGTACCAACCACACGGTACAAAAATTGCGAGGGGTGAGTTTATTATAAAAGGGGTTAATACAAAAATCAAATAATTACAATTAGTAAGAAAACATTAACAAATATCATAAGCTTACACAAAGATTCACTAGTCCAACACACACTCAACAAATAGTCATCATCAGTCCATAGTTTCAATCAATCATGCTCAGTATGATGCATGCACCTGATCTCAACTCTCAAATGCAATATGGTACCATCCCCAAGGAAATAGTCTAAGTGTGTCCACACGACACTCTCACTTAGGAAAATTAGACAGTAAGTGTCGAGGTCAACTTGTCGTGCACAGGCAACTCCCCCTCCACGGTGATCAGCCTGAGTCTTAAGGGAGTTCCAAACCGAGTGACATGCCCCCAAGTACAAGTATTTTTTCTCATAAAGAACTACGAGTACTTACTGACAAAGTTTGTACTATTTCCATGCAATATGAAATATGAAACATGGGCATCATCAATGCACTGACCATGGATAATTAAAGATTCTAAGTCATACCCTTCTCTCTCCAGGAATGCTTAAAACTCTTTAAAACACTATTTCGCCCTCTAGGGATATCCAACATGGTCACCACACCCCCCCCCCATGTACATACACAACATGCATCATCACAATAACACCATCTCATCTCAACATCACAAGCAATCACATTCCACATACATACATATAAATTCATGCCCGGGATTCACATTCCCCAGGCCTTCAGGCAACATAAATCTTATAACAATAATCTATAATACCACGAGACTCATATTTTTTTTAAGGAAAATTCTAAATTAAAGAGAAAAACTATAGTATTCAAAACAAACTCTTATGCCCATTTAAAATTCAATAAAGAAGTAAATAGAAGAACAAATATAAAATTTTGGGCAAAGTCTCCTCTATATTTAAGACTTTTCCCAAAAATTCCAATCAATACAACAATAGCATCTTTGACAATTTCTATCATCAGTAATAAACTTATCATATCCCATTAGTTAAAAACACAGTTTTTCTTGAAAACCAGCATGCACATCAATAACAAATATATATGTCACATCCCATTAGTTAAAAACACAGCTTTTCTTGAAACAAGCATGCACAGGGACAGACATACATCCCCATAATTGGGTTCCCTATCCCCAACTATGGTATCAAAAGTTGTAAACAAACAATAAACTCCCCTCACCTATCTATATCTCTATCTTAGTTTCTTGCGGTATTGTTCTAAGATCTCTTAGGTTCACGTTCGTTCGTCCAAACGTAGAGCTCTATATACCAAATCAAAGATAATTCAGTATAAATTTCAAAGACAATGTTAATATTAACTTTTGGGGTCAAATACCCATTCAATTTAAAAAGGGACTAAAGGGTGTTTTGAGATTCATATCAAAGAGAGGTCATTTTGAAATTCTAATCACGCCACTGTGACCAGGATTCAACAAATGTTACAAAAACAAAGGTAGGCTTAAACTAACAAGGAGAAGACTTAGAATCACGATTACCTCGAAGAAACCGCGAAGGAAGGATTGAAGGCTTCGTTCTCTACCGAATCTTCGAGTTGAGTTTTGAAGATTCCGCTTCGATTAAACTGTTCTTCTCTGTGCGGTGATCCAACGACAAACAAAGGTGACTCGTGGCGGTCACTGATGGTCAGTGGTGGTGGTGGTGGTGGAGGAGCTTGGGGGTGTTGGGGGAGGTTTTAGGGGAAGATAAGGAGGAATAATATGGCTCTTTTACGCTGCTGGACGTATTTGTAGCCTACAACACTCGCCCAGGCGAGTTTGGCTCGCTTGGGCGAGCTGATCCAACTCAAATTATTCTGCTTCGGTAAAAAAAATCATCCCATACCCAAGATGTTATATTTCAAATCCCAACGGTCAGACTGTGGATAATTGTCTTAGGAACTTCCAGACACAATTTGAAGATGATCCAACGGTTAAAAATCCGGGATGACGATTTTACTGAAATAGATTTAGGTAAAATTTGAAATCTCATAATTTCAACTTAGCTCAACAAAACTCCACATAATTCAATATCCACATCAAGAAATTCACACATGACTAATTCAAGCCATACTTCAACTCATTCAAGTCAAACATATAGTCAAATAACATGATAAATACAATTAAACATTGATTTATAATTATGGTGTTGTCATTTAAATATGTAACATGTACCCAAACTCAGGACCTCTCTTTATTTTTAATAATTGAATCACAAAGAGATTGAAACGTTCTCTCTTCACACGCGAGCCTTAAGCTTTCGTTACACTGTCCTGCGCCCTAACATATTTAAACATGTGCATCCCCAGAAAGCAAATCAAGTTATTGGTTGATTAACTATCTAGCTTCTCCAAAATTCTTCATCAAAGCAAAACAAATAATAACAATGGAAATGCTAAAGGGAATGTTGGTTACTGCTCTTGTGTGCTCACTTTTAGGTCAGCATGCAAAAGCACATCCATGTCAAATTGATTATGGGGTAATTAGACGTGACACTACTGTTGGATGTAGCAAAAAGCATCCTACAAATTGCAAACTACCTAAAGTCAATCGATGGAAAAGAAGTTGCGGGCATGAAAATCAATGTCACCACTTATTCACATCACCTGGAATAATTTTGCACATGCTAAAATTATTAAAGTGCACTCCTTATGTTTTTCAATCCAATTTGTTTTGTATACTCCTTACTAATAAAATATTCAAAACAAGTGATTTCATTTTATTAAGGATTTTTACATTTTTTTATTCGTAAGAATTGAACCATCAGGTGTTAGGGGTTTATAATAATTCACGTGTATTATTCAACCAACTAAATTAGACTGATAACAAGTGAAGTCCTACATTGGATAGGAATGAAAACGTTAAGCACCATATATTGAGGATAAGAGTCATAAACTTAAGCCTTAAGATTTTGGGTTAAAGTGTGGTGTCAAGTTCATTTACGTGATTGTTCATGACCCATTGGTTTAAATCTCTCCAATGTTTACCCCTCTCAAATTCACAACAATTGGTATCAGAGTTGATGGTTCGACTTGGTGACTGGCTTGGACAAGTATAATGTTGTTGGTGGTGGATCTATGGACACAGGAATCCCTTGTATCGAAATTCTTTTTGGCATTGAGTCCACACATGGAGGCCAAGCAATGTGTCTTGTGGAGAGCGTGACAATGCAAGATACTAGAGCATGTTGACGATAATGGTTAAGTAGGTCGAGGCAACCACTCTTAAACTCTAATGGTCACCATTGGATACACGTGGATTGAAAAATGACTTCGACTTGAGAGGAAGACTACCATGTGCAAAAGACTCACACTTGAGGGGGAGATTGTTCCTCAAAGTTGGAATTTGAAAACTGAAATGACACACTTCCTCAAGTTTTCTTTTTTCCATAAGAAATTTCCTTTGCTCTTCAACCTTTCACCAAACTTCCTCAGTTAATGCAACTTGACGAGCAGGTTCTTGTCTCTGTCATGCTATATGCTCTTCACGCTTAGCTCATTTGGAGTCCTCTTTGCCTTTTGTAGCCTTTCTTTATTGAATGATTTGGTTAGGAAATTTCGTGTTGAGCTGGAATAAAATTGGAAATACAAACTAACCTAAACCAATACTATAATTGATTCAGACCTTATTTTTTCATAAACCTAACCTAATAAAACTTATAAGTTTTAATTAAGGGTGAAAAAATTGTTTTTTTCTTTTACATAAAATGACTTTATGATGAAGTAATTAGTTATTTTTATTCTTCTTCTCTGATAATCTTCTTCCCTATTCTAAACTTATTTTTTCAGTCTTAAACACAAAAAGTTGGTATCTAGAGCTTCGGTCTAAATCTTTCCGCATATGTTATATGGTAGGTCTTAAAATATTATAGATCAACCATTTTGTTTCTGTTCGTGTTGAGTCTTCAAGATTCGTTCAAGAATATGATCAACACAATCAAGATTGAGAAATTCATAGAAAAGAATAGATTCAACCTCTGGCGCATAAAGATGTGTTCCTTATTGAAAGAACAAGGGATCTAGGCACCTCTTCTTTTGTTCTTGAGCAACAAGAGAAAGTGCATTCACTAATTCTCTTATCTTTTTTTTATGAAGTTCTTCATGGAGTTTATGAAGAAAAAACCGTTTTTGTGGCTTAAGCTGGAGAAACTCTTCATGACGAAATAAATCTATAACAAGTTGTTGCTGAATCAATATTTATTTGGCCTCTGCATAAAGGAAGGTACGCCTTTGAAAGATCACTTAGACAAGTTAAACTTTGTCTTGTTGGAGCTTTGTGACATTAATGTTAAATTAGAAGATGAAAATCTTGGAATGATTCTATTAGCCTCTCTCCCTTATTCATACGAGAATTTTATGAGTACTCTAAGTGTTGCAAAGGAATGTATCACACTTGAAGAAGTCAAGTCCTGTCTCTATTCAAGAGAGCTTCAACACAAAGTATCTGGAAATGGTGAAGAAGCCTCTGCCTCTAGATTATCAATGACCAATTCTGCAAAAGGATAGAAAAGGAAGAAAGGCAAAGGATTCAAGAAGGGAAAATTTTATCCAAAGGATATTTGTAATTACTGCAAGGGACCTAACCATTGGAAGAAAGATTGTCCCAATAAAATCAAGAAAGAATTTGTTGCAGTCGTTGTTCAAAATGACTCCTCGTCAGAAAATGATTTGGTATTCTTGGTTGTTGATCAACAACAACATCATTCTGAACAATGGGTATTGGACTCAGGTTGTTTTTATCATATGTGTCCACACAAAAGATGGTTCGTGACCTGTGCAAAGAAATATAATGGTAATGTTTTGATGGATAACAATGTTCCTTTCAAGATAGTTGGAATAAGTTATATACAAATCAAAATGCATGATGGAATTGTTAGAACACTCACCAATGTTTATCATGTTCCAAAGCTTTACAAGAATCTAATCTTGGTGGGAGCCATGGATTCAAAAGGTTTTACTTGTTATGTTGAAGGTGAAGTGATGCCAATTAAAAGGAAAGGCAAGTCTATTGTAATGCATGGAACCAAGCAAGGAAATTTGTATATCCTTCAAGGTTCCACTGTGATAGACTCAATTTCAACAATTTCACAAGCTGAAAGTCCTGCACCCAATGATAATTCTCTGTGGAACATGCGTCTTGGCTACATGAGTGAAAAAGGAATGAAAATTATGAGTAAGCAAGGGCTACTAGGAAATCACAAGGTGAAACCTCTTTAGTTTTGTGAGCATAATGTTCATGGAAAGTAGCATAAGACGAATTTCCCAAATACAGTGCACATTACAAAGGCCACATTGGACTACGTCCATTTTGATTGTTGAGGGCCATGGTATGCACAAGGCTAGATTTAGCACAAGCTATCAGTGTGGTGAGTAGATATATGGGTAAACCTGGAAAGGAAAATTGGCATCTAGTTAAACAAATATTCAGGTGCCTTAAGGGTACAATTGATATTGGACTCATCTACCAAGGTGACACATCTTGTGCACTTGTTGGATATTCAAATTCTAACTATGCTACATATTTAGATGTAAGGCGCTTTGTGACAGGTTATGCTTTCACAATTGGCAATCCCCTTGTTAGTTGGAAGGCTACACATCATCCTATGGTTGCTTTGTCAACAACAGAGGTAGAATATATGATTCTACCAAAAGTAGCAAAGAAAGGTATCTGATTAAAGGGTGTTATTAGCAATCTTGGGTTTCCTTAGGATAAAAAAAATCATTCTCTACAACTGTCTGAATGCAATATGCTTAGCCAAGAATTAAGTCCATCATGAAAGGGCTAAGCACATTGACGTCAGATATCACTTCATTCGTACTGAGAAGAGGATCGAAGACCAAAAAGTTGATACAAAAGAAAAGCCAACTAACATGTTCACAAAGCTTGTTACTAAAAGTAAATTTATGCATTGCCTGAATCTACTCAATGTAGATTACTAGAAATAACTCTATACAACTGAAATTGTTATTGAACCAAGGTAGAGATTGTTGGACGAAAGAAGTGATTGAACGACACTATAGGTGACTAGACAACACTGCTTGTATCGTCAGATACAATTCTCTATGATGGGACTCTGACTTTTGTTCAGTGGAGCGTCCAATGATGTATCATCTAATATGTTCAATCTTGGATGTTAGATGGTTCAAATAACAACTTTTGTTTGTAACCATTTTTGTTATTTTGTTTTCAGGTCAGATACACTCCTATATAAGAGAATTAGTTGGAAGGGTTAAAAGAGGAGAGGGAATTTTTTCTGAACCCAATCATTGTATTGTGTTTTCATCATTAATAATATACACATTGTGTGTTATTCTTCTTCCCTGTTCTAAACTTATTATCTCAATCTTAAACACAACATAATTAAACAACAACGTTGTGGTGGTGGGGGATATTAAAGTTCCCCTTGGGCTAGATAAACAAACCCCGCACCAACCCTAACTAAGTTGAAAGAGATAAATATTACACTCCACTTGGTAGAAAATAAGAACTGTACAATAATAAATCAGAGTTTAGTTATACTTACGTGATTTGTACAAGGTAATTTTTAAATATTATGCATAAACTATGGTTTATCCCTAAAGGAGAGGGGGACTAATGACGGGCTTACTCAGTATAAAAGAACAATAAGTTAAAAAAACATTTCGCCCATTATAAGTCAGTTCTTCACGTGATTCAGATATCTGCCGATTGCCATCAGTCTAGAAGAGCCAAAACTTTTTTCTTGGCACTCTCGAAGGAACGTCTGTAAATTCATTGAACAAATAAAATATAAGCTTATTGTTTGATAGCACCTCTGAACCTATAAAGAGAATATAAGAGTAGAAAGAAGAAAAATGCATTCCAAATTTATCAGGTACATCATCACCTCCGGTAGTGTACAATGAGTTATAGTGCACTTCACTCCAAAAGCTTAGCCATAGCTCTATAAATTAAAACATAATCATAATCACATAACAACTCAAAAAGCCGGGAGTTTCCAGTGAGAACTAAAAGCTAAGGATGAAAACAAATCTTGTGCTCTGGCTTTTCATGATATAATCGTTAAAATACCAAATCATTATTCATCCAATAGCTAAGCTACTTGAAAGTTCAAGAATGATTTTATTTTAAGGGGAATGTGTATTGCCACACCTATTTAAATATTTTTTATTATTTAAGATACACTTCTCTTTTATTAATCAATCTAATAATTTAGAAAAATGATATAAAATTCACTCAAATAGAAATGGGAATAAATACATTAGAGTGACGATAGCCATTTCCTAATTTAAGATCTCTAAAATCCTTTTGAGATAAACACCGTTGTTAATATAATTAGAACGGATTAATTTAGTTTTTAATCCCTCAACTTTTTTAGATTCCAATTTTTAGTCCCTCAAAATTTTTTATACAACTTTTAGTCCATTAATTTTCTGTCAGCAATAGTCCTTCTAAAATTTTTTGCCTATTTTTAGTCCCTTGTTTATTTTTAATGCTTAATATTAGTCATTGTTTTGTCAATTTTTAGTCCTTGTTTATTTTATATTTGGGACTACTTTTGAGCAATAAAAATAAATGAGACACTAAAAATGAGCCAAAAGTTTTAAAAGGACTAAAAATGATGACCAGAAATTAATGAAGGACTAAAAATTGTCAAAAATATTGAGGACCAAAAATTATAATATGAAAATGTTGATGGAATAAAAACTTAAATAACCCTAATTAGAACCTATGATATTAATTCCAAGTCATCACAACATTATGAAGATTGAAGGGCAACTTTCACATTAGTTTTTTTTTTTTTGGAAATATGTTTTTAGTCCTTAAAAATATCATGATTTTTAGTTTTAGTTCCAGCAAGAACCTTAAGGCTCCCAATATAGAAGCTAAAAGAGGCAGTGGTATGGACTATTATTATAGTAGTCAAGAGACTGATGGTATTTATTGCATACTGACAGATAAATTACACTATAGACAACAGAAGTGCTAAATGAGAGTTCCAAATAAGGGCCAACTAAACAAAACGTTACACAAAGCAACATTAACAATACTTGCCTCTGGTGGGACTTTTGTCAGTTGGAAGAATCTCAACGTAGCAAGTGTCTCTGAAAGAGGTGACTAAACAAACTTTGGCATCAAACTGAAGAAAAAACCATGAGTAATCAGAAATTAATTTTAACAAAAACAGCAAACAAATCCAAGTATGGAAATGTTAAATAAATGCAGAAATTAAAAAAGATAATCAATAGTAAACACAAAATGAGCACCCTAATAGTTGCAAGAAAACAGTGATCCCAATAGGCTAAAAATTACAGCAAAGCTATCAAAATCTTTGTACTATAAACTACAGAGAGATACTAAAATCAACCATATACAGAACAAAAATGAGCCCCCTTTCTTTTGGCTAATTGGTGTTACTTTATAAGTTTTTGGGATTGATGCATTGTAAAAAAAAAATTTAAGGTTACAAGTTTAGAAGCACAGCTCATCCCAGAAATACTATTTAGATTCCAGAATTTAGCCTTCATCATGAATTTAGCCCGCAAAAAACCTGAAGCTTTTTTTTTTTTTCTTTTTAACTGAATAGACTAATTGAAGCAGAAATGGGCATACAATCTTTTTGACAGTAACTCAGTAAGTGCACCCTAAAATTACTCTAGATTCACACGGTCACTTGGCAAGGCAGGAAACTCTTTCCCCACTATGATCTAATTATGAGGGAGGAACGTACCAATTTAAAGCCCTACTTGTGAAGAAATGAGAATTATGAGCAACAATAGAATTGTGATTCTGTGTATGGGTCAGGAGAAGTGGAGCAGCCGAAGGAACAACCGAACAATTGCAACTCCTGTTTTAGAGGATTAGAGAATCCTTCAGGAATTTGGTTTTATTACAATTTCTCAAGTTTTGCCATTCGAGTTGCCTAATTGAGTTACAAAAATCATTCCTTAGTTGTCTTTCATTATTCAAGTAATGACCAAGGCTAGTTCTTTAAGGACCCGCTTGCCGTGGTAAAACCATCTGAAGCTGTTGTGAATTTTCAATGTTCTTTTTCTAAATCTTATGTTCTATAAGTTTGTAAAGTTTTAGACTTTTGGCAATGATTTTGTATAGTGAGACCGACTTTACTTCAGGGTACTCTCTATTTTGATAAACAAAACTCATTTTGAGAATTCAACTTGGTTGAAAGGGAATATGATAAGCTTCAGAGCTAGGGAGACATCTCTAATTCTAGTCAGTCATGAGCCTTAGATTAGGGAGATGATGGATGAGAAGAACATTGTTTGGTGATAATTGGAATAGAAGATCAAAAGAGATGATTTACAAAAGCCTGTTTGGGGAATTGTAGTACATTATAAAACCAACACAAACATGTTAAAATGATTTTTGGCTTGAGAAATCATACATTCTTATTGTATTGTTTGATTGGAATCCACATGAAAAAGAGCGTGTATTGAGTTAAAGAGGAAAGTTGGCTCAGGAGTCAAGACTAGAAGTGTTTGTGGTTCAACTTGCTAATTTGGAATGGATTTTAGATAAAAGGTCATCCAATCCGAAAATAAAAGTACAGCTTAGTTTGGATTTATTTGAATACAATATCAAATCCTATCCAATTGAAAGTAATTGAGTATATCACTTTCAAAATATCAAAATTTCCCCTTTGTATTTATTTTTATTTTTCCTTTAGTCTAATTGCTTTTCATACTTTTCTCAAAGAACTAGTTACTTTATTAACTAGCTTGTTTTCAACACCACTTAAATGTATGAAAGTAATTGATTATAAGGACCTGAGATTTATTTTTTTTGGACAATGTTCAGATTTTGATTTTTTAATACCTACACAACTTACAGGCTAGAAGTCTGCTTAGTACTAATGTAATGGGAATCAGTTTTATGGCCTCTTTCAATAATTATAAGGGATGATTACTTGGTTTTACTAGGGGATAGAATAAATAAAGTATAATAAAATTATAGATGAAGTGATTCAGTCATGAAAATGAGATCCAAAAACTAATCCAAACCAAATAAAAAAGGTGGTCTTTCAATTTTCAGACTTTGATTGGTTTTCGATCTTTTGGGATCAGCTTAGCGATTATGTAATGGTTTGAATTGGATTTGGACACCCCTACTCAGAAGCCTAAAGAAAAGAGAAAACTATTTGAAATAAGATGAAACTCACAATATTTATAGGTTAGGAGTAAGATTGAAATTAAAATAACGAAAAACAGTACAAATTTAGTTTAAATATGATCTGAAAATGGTAGCACCAAATTGCAATAGATAAAATTAATCTCCAATAATTCCTTACAATACATAAAATATGGGCCAGGGGAAGTGGAGCAGCCTATGGACCAAGGGTTGGACCTGGGTCCTAGGAAAACCACTGAACTGTACAGAAAGCATATTCCAAAAGAAAGAAATAAGGGGCTGTTAGGAGTTAATAGTGAGGTGGCAATTAGTTACTGTACAGGTAGCAGGAATACTGGCTGTGCACAAGGGATGGAAGCATGCTTTTTGAGAGCCAATTAGAAGGGGATCTTCTACTCAGGAGCTGAAGGCTCTGGAGTGTGGTGTTGTGTTCAATTTTCTTAAGTGTTGGCTCTTATGATTGAATAATACAGTAGGTGGTAATACCAAATTACCAATCTAGTTTTTCCATTGCTTTCGATCAGTTTCTCCAGTGCTCTAACTAGCAGCATCAAAGGTTTGCAAATTTTAATTTGAAGTATATAATGAACTATATGTAGGCAAAATATCATGCCTCATTATTGATATTCCTCGTCTTCAATCTAACTAGGTTAAAGAAAATTCCAACATGTCAGGACAGGTTATGGAGAGAGTTGAATCATTGAAATAAAATCAGATAATGAAGAGAGATTGGAGACAAAAGTGGGAAACAGGAGATAAAAATTAGGGAGAAGGGAACTGAATTTTTTTTAACTAAACTGAATTTAGGTTGACAAAAAAGGACTTTTAATATCATGGCTCCTATTAGAACTATAGTCATGGCCACACCAAACTATCTCAATCTGGTTATTTACCAGATGTCACCTAGGCTAATGGTTCCTACTTCCTAGTTCCTACACACAATCACAGGAGATTGACACAATCACAGGTTATTTGTGTAGCAAGCTTGGTGCATATGATTTATATGCTCTCACTTAAGGGGGCTTGTTATAAAGTTGACTTGTCATGAACCAACTCTCTCAAAAGATTAAGCTGTTAGCCTGTTAGGTGAAGACACACAAGGTTTTATGTTATATATCTAACAATAGTAATCTATTAATATAGTTTACAGGTTCATTATGCATACAATTTTAGGTCCAAGTGATCGGATATATTTTCATGAAGGAAATCAGGACCTGCATATTCATTATTAGATTCATATATAAATTTTTGTCCGTACTTCCATAGTGTCCATTGACACATTTTCAGCATATGATTCTCTTTTCTATCTCTTTCTCCACAACAATGAGCCCAAGGAGCAGAGTTTTCTTATGAGCATCAATCAAGAACGTACAATTATTTATATTAGATGACATCCAAGTCCAACACATAGTTAATACTAATTGATGCAGTACAGGTTAACTATTTCTTCTAATTAATTGGATATACAGAAAATTGAAAGAGAAAAAGAAGTGAACTGTCCTAAGATCTTTCAAATTTATTAGTTAATACACAGACATTTCTTACATTTGGAGTATTTTTATTTTTATAATAAGAAAATAGGAAAACCATTTTCAACAAATGTCCTAATTTTACTAAACAATGTAAAGTAGGTTGATGCATAAAACTATTAATAGGGCACAAGCTATTTAAGTAAGAAAAATTCACATAGACCAACATTTTGATTCAGTGTCACACAATTATGGTTTTTCTTTTGTCTAGGTATGTCACAGTCCTCTTGATTGTACAACATAATCAGAACTCAGAATGACAAATTGACAACAAATATGTAATTTAGAGGGAAAAAATATGAAACTTGTAATGATTTTAGATAAAGTAGGGATCTACAGAATTTAGTTAACTTACACGGTCTGCAGCTGCTTGTAGAGTAACATGATCTCCCCACTCCCCTGATCTATTGGCAGACAATATGCAAATATCGAATTAGTTTTTACCATCAATGTTACATGCACTCTAAAATCAAAGCAAAATTGATCACCAACTGATATCTAACTTTTTCATTTTCTTCAAGTAGCTTTTGTATTCCATTGGTACATAACCTTCATACAATTTTTTGTGATGCTTTAGCTGAGGAAAAAAAAAAAGGCAAACAAGAAAAGATAAATAAGAATACAAAATTAGTCAAGAAACATACTTTAATGTCTCCCACACAGAAAGCAGAATACTATTAAACATTGCCCAACTGTCAATACACAATTACAAATAAATAGCATGAAAGGGAAAAAAAAGGGCGAAGAGTGAGATTGATGCAGCTTTTCATTGAAAATTTTCAAAATAGCCAGAGAATTAGCTGCACTAGAAGGACTGCATAATAAACAAACCTGCTTTATAACCTGTCGCCTTACATGCTTGTGATAATCAGGATTGCCAAATAGCTGATCAGCTAAAGCTCGAAACTGTCCAGTAAGATTTTGCAGATATTAAGGAAAAGGAACATATAACAAAAGTACCAAATGACTGGGAAACTGTAAGGTGGCATATAAAAAATTTCCCATAAAGGAAAAAACCTGGCAATTCCCATCACCCTCCATCTGTAGTTCTGCCAAACCATATGTAACTAACCTGTAGAAAATGATGGAGCATAATTATTAAGTAAACCAAAATACCTAATGCATAAAAACAAATTATTTTAGTAATTTGGTTCACACAAACTATGCTCTGTCCCATGCTTTCAAATCATTATCATTGATACAATTACAACTCCATATAGCACAAACTTCTCAAACAAGTTATAACTTGAATTCAACTTAGGCTTCCTATTTAAAAAATGTGCAAAGAAATATAAAAACCTCGTGGAAATTGAAAAATAGAAGTATGATAGAATTATTAAAAAAAAAACATTTATCTATCCTCCTCCTTATTATGACAATAAAACTAAAATTAATAACTGTACATTAAGCTAGTCTAAGCAACCTTTCAGACAGCCTCTCGTGATCTGCTGTTGCATCGTTTACATCAGGAATTTGTCCATTAACGCGGGGAGTGTGCTGCCAATGTACTGAATTAGTATTCTCATCACAATGCAGATAACAGTATACAGATAGGAGAAAAGGCATAACAAATGGTAGGTTTGACTAGTTAACATGGGATATTTGTACAGAATACGTAGAGTGATTACATGAAAATTTTTCTAGCAGGTATAAATAATGCATATAACTGCATGCATTTTTGAGATATTAGTTGAGAACACCCCAGTGACAATTGATATACAAAGCTTTGACAAGTGTTAATCTGTGATGGCATGTTTTTTGAGAAAATTATATATATTTGCATAAAAGGGCTTACTGACTTCTACATTACAAGGAATAGGTTTTGAGATGCCTAAGCAATTGGGAGAAATCCAACCATTCTCATTATAGTAAAAGGAAATTGTGTTTCTAATTCATTTATATTTTGGTCGATCTTTTAGAGCAAATGAGGTGCAGTGCTCTATATCTTTAAATATTCTGATTCTTTTATTTTAGTCTGTTTAAAATATTCATTTACTTGTAATAAAATGAATATGATTATACATGTTTTTAGTTGTCGGTGAGAGACTATAAAAAAATCATATTTAGTCCTGTATAATAAAGCGTGATTCTCATATATTGTAACAGACAAAAAAGAGAATGATTCTGAAATTGTACCGGAATGGAATCTAAATGTGAAAGTCTCTTTCCAAGCTTGTTCTCTGCCCTGAGATTTTCGTCCTCTGTTAATATGCTTGCAATTGTTTGGTCATCCTCTGTTTCCAGAAATATGCTGTTCAAACTTGAGCTCGAACTCCCACTTCCATTCCTCAGCTGAGAAGTCATACTCAACCAATCACAATAACCTTCAAACTAACTGAAAATGAAATGAATGAATATGGATAAAGAAATTTCAGAAAACAAAAGGGTTTCTTCATTACAACAATTTTAAGCTAAACCCAAATCGGGCCAAAAACCTTGATTATTTGAAATAAGAGTGAAATGGAAAGAAAAGAAAATTCTCCTTTCGTGGCGATAGGGAAGGAAAAACTAGAGTTGGTTTGGAATAGTCAAGTCAAGTGCGTCTTGGATAAGATGAATTACCTTGGTTGGGTTCCGTAGCACTAGAGAAAACACGAAAGAAACGGTTGATACCAAACCAAAGAGGGAAGAGTAAAGATTGATTAACGAGAGATGAATGAAAGGAAGGAAGATATAGAACTTGTCGGAGAAGGAAGAATAAATGTTTGAGTTGGAGAGAAGAGAAGTAAAGAAAAGTAGGTGTAGTGTTGGAGGAAACAGTTGGAGGAAAAGAAAACACCTACACGGTAGCCTTGTGTTGGCCTCTCCAGCGGTCTATTTTGATTTCTTCAGATTCTTCTTATTTCATTTTGACCAGTCTTATTTACTTCGTGTTTTGTCTCCAACATCAATCACTAAACCATTAATATAGTCGTACAAGATTAGTACTTTTTTCGGTTTTATATCATAGGCTTAATTGTACACTTTTTTATATCATAATATCACATTATATCACCTAATTATTAACATTTTATAAATTTTACAGTCCAAGTTTTTTTCATCAATAATTTTATCATCTGTGATTTTTTTATTTTTTGTAAATTTTATCATTTCACAAACTCTATCAATTAAGTTTTCGATCTTCACATATTTTATCATTATGTTAATAACAAAAGAATATCCTCCCATAAAAAATTGTAACTTTATTTTAATGACACGTCATCAATCATAAAATGCGTAAAAGTTAAAAATTTTAGTGATAAAATTCACAAAATAATGAAAATTAAGTATTAAAGTATGCAATTAACCTTATATAAAAAAATCTATATAATTTTAAAATTAAAATTTTATTTAAACGGCTTAAATAAGATTTTTTGGCTAAAATAATTTTTTTCCTTGTGAAATTGAAAATATTCGAATTCCATTCCTGTAAAAATTTTATTGTATTTTTCATCTCATAAAATTAAAAAAGTATCAAATTTTAGTCCAAGCTACGCTTAAGATATATCTGAACCTACATTCTACAATTTTTGGCTTTTTTTTTACAATTTGTGGCGGTTGGATTTCTAAAGATTAAAAACTACCACAAATTATAGAAAAACCACCACAAATTGAAGAAAACAACTACAAATTATAGAGACATTGTTACAAATTGTAAAAAATAAAATTGTCACAAATTACATTTCTATTTTCTACAATTTGTGAGGATTTTTAACCCCTAGATATTATTGTGTATGTTCGGATACCCAAACCTAATTTCAGACCAAAATTTGACACATTTTAATTTTATGACAACAAAAATGTATTAATTTTTTTGTAAAGACAATACAAATATTTTAAATTTTATGAGAACAAAAAATATATTTTAACGTTTTCTTCTAATAAGGATGACAAAGACGATTAGATCATATTAAAATGGGGTAAGGTAAGTTCCCTAAAGTCATCCCAAACATCACCCTAGGAGGTAGTTCAGTATGAGTAATAAGACTATCATTAATCAAATGGCTGAAATACAACATTATTATTATCATAATACTTTTTACACTGTCCGAGGTCCACAAAATACACATGGCACTTCGAAACATATGTCAACCCTCCATGTCAACCATAGCACAGGAGCATGAGTGCCTCGCCCTTAGCCGACGAACTCCCTAACTGACAGGTTATCTCTAACATCCTATTATTCGAATATATTGTCATCTTTTATCTCTTAGCATGCTCTTAATTATCTACAAAAGCCACACATTATCTATACGGTACAAATTATCTACTAGCTTTTATCGCTAAGTTATATATTATCTCTAACTTTATCTATAGGTTATCGGTTATTATCTACCAAGCATTAAATATCAGCAAGGGCTATAACAGCCCCTACAAACAAGGACCTGCAACTCCATTTCACTTATAAGTATCAGGTTCCTTCGAACCCTCGACACATCTCCAACACACAAGCACACCTGCTTGTATACTAGTGTATTCATATTCACTCTCTTATTCTCCTAACTCATATACTTACTTGAGTGTCAGAGTCCTTTGTTTTGCATGTCCCCCCTCTTGCCCTCCTAACAAAGGTCACTCTCAGCCAACGTGCAAAGTCCAAGATCCCACCTTAGCCACGTCCACCCTGATGTGTGCCAACTCTGGATTTTGGTAAGTACATTTGGCACCCACCGTGGGGCCGCGGTAAAACATATCTCGCGATCTCTCGTTGTCTCTCTCTCACCCATGGTTAGCACTTGGTCTGGTCTCAAACGCGAGACCCCTTTTGAAGGCTCCAACTGTAAATGTATGTGTATGAAGGTTTTGATGATGTCAAGACAAAAGCAACACAAGTTTTATTTCAAGTCCAAATCAAGACCAAGAAAACAAAGATCAAGAAGAAAGCTAAGTCTTAGTCTATCTTTGTTAAAAGAGTCTCTTAGTTATTGCAAATGTTTGGCCTCACAACTTAATTTTTAAATTGATTATAAAATAGTTTTAACATTTTCTGAAAAAGGTATTTTTCCACTGTTAATCGATTACCAGGCATTGTAATCGATTACCAAAAGAAAAATTATTTTAAAAAGATTTTTTAGAAAGTTTGAAATTTGAAAGTTGTAATCGATTACCACTTGTCTGTAATCGATTACCTATTACAAAACTACAAAAATTCAAATTAAAAAGTCATGACTTCTCATTACATAATTGTGTAATCGATTACCAAAGAGTTGTAATCAATTACCAGTGAGGAAATTTTAAAAGTTACTCTGAAAAGTCATATCCCTTCATAAGTTTTTAAAAATCCATCAAGGGCCAATAAATATGTGACTTATCTACGAAAGTTTCAAGAGAGTTTTTCAGAACCTTATTGTCTTATCCTCTCAAAAACAAATCATTAGCCAAGCACTTGCAAATCAATTAAGGATTCTTCTAAGAACTTCATCTTGCATCTTCTTCTTTAAAAGAGAGAAAAACATTTGTATTTTCTTTAAAGACTTATTGAGATCAAGAGGTTGTTTGTCTCTTGAATTGTGAGTTTCCTGAACACAAGGGAAAGGATCCCTCGAATGTTCAGAAGTTGTAAAAAGGATTTTTACAAAGTTAGTGGAAATCTCAAGTGGGTTGCTTGAGGACTGGACGTAAGCACAGGAAGTGGCTGAACCAGGATAAACTGAGTTTGCATTCCTCTCTTTCCTATCTTGATTACTTTATCTTGCATATTTTATTTATCTTGCACACTTGAAGTATTCTATTGATATAACTTTCATCTTCATCTTCAATATTCTTAACATATAGATTTAAAAGAGGATTTAGAAGTCAATTAAATGAGAAATTTTTTAACTTAATTCACCCCCTCCCCTCTCAAGTTATTGAGGCCACTTGTCCAACAAGTGGTATCAGAGCTTGATTCTAGTATAAAGTTTAGAAACTTAAAGAATAATTATGGCCTCATCAAACTTCCTATTTTCCGAAGGAAACTCCATTAATAGGCCTCATATATTTAATGGTGTGGGTTCTCATTACTGGAAAACCTGCATGCAAATCTTCATAAAGGCTATAGATTTAAACATCTGAGGAAGCCATTGAAATCGGTCCTTACATCCCTACAATGGTAGTAGGAAATGCAACTATAGAAAAACCTAGGGAACAATGGGATGAAGAGGAAAGAAGAAGGGTACAATATAACTTAAAGGCTGAAAATATAATTACCTCTATATTAGAAATGGATGAATACTTTAGAGTCTCAAATTGTAAGAATGCAAAAGAAATATGGGGATAGATTGCAAGTAACCCATGAAGGAACAACTGATGTAAAGAGATCTAGAATAAACACCCTAACACATGAATATGAACTTTTTAGAATGAATCAAAATGAAACCATACAGAATATGCAAAAGAGATTCACACATATAGTTAATCATCTTGCATCATTAGGAAAGATATTTCCTAACGAGGATCTCATTAACAAAGTACTAAGATGTTTAAGCAGGGAATGACAACCAAAGGTAATTGCAATTGCAGAATCAAGAGATTTCACTAACATGTCTCTTGCAACTCTTTTTGGAAAGCTTCAGGAAAACAAAATGGAACTTATGAGACTAAACCAACATGAAGAAAATGACAAGAAAAAGAAAGTAATTTCACTTAAAACCTCATCTTCTATTCAAGAAGAAAGTGAAAAAGAGGACTTGAATGAAATAGAAGAAGATGATGATTTCAGTTTCTTCGTAAAGAGATTCAATAAGTTTCTAAGGAACAAAGGAAATCAAAGAAGAACAAACTTCAATTCAAAGAAAAGAGGAGAAGATTCATCTTCTGTTCCAAAGTGTTGTGAATGTAATCAACTTGGACATCTGAGAGTTGATTGCCCTAGTTTCAAGAAAAGAATGGAAAAATCTAACAGGAAAACCTTCAAAGATAAGAAAGCAAAGAAAGCTTACATCACTTAGGAAGATAACGATATGGATTCATCCGAAGACTCATAAAATGAAGTCGTGAATCTAAGTTGCATGGCCAAAAAATATAAAAGTGAAGAAGATGTAATGTTTTCTAACAATAACTTATCTATTTCCTTTGATGAACTTCAAGATGCATTCAATGACTTACACGAAGAATCAGTCAAACTTGCCAAACTTGTTTCATTTTCTAAGAAAACTATTTCAAATTTAGGAAAGGAAGTTTTGAAATTAAATGAAGAATTAGAAAATCTTAGAACTGAAGTTAAAACTTTAAAACCCATTGATACAAATCAATCTTCTACCATAAAATTGATACAAGATAGTAATGAAGCATCTAACTCATGTAAATGATGTAACAAGTTTAAAGAAGAAATCAAAGATCTGAAAAATTCTCTTGCCAAATTTACTGTTGGCAAAAATAATTTAGATATTATACTAGGAAAGCAAAGATGTGTGTTTGATAAGGCTGGATTAGGATATAGACCTGGCAAACAACAAAAATTGTATAAAAACTTCTTTGCATCTACTCAAAAGAATAGTTCTCCTTTCTTGGCATGTTTTTACTATGATAAGAAAGGACACAGTGCATCTACATGCTATTTTAGGAAAAATAGTAATAATATTAAAATGATATGGGTTTCAAAAGGATTTTTTTATCAAAACTAACATTCAAGCACCAAAGAAAATTTGGGTACCTAAGTCAAAAGTATGATTATATGAATGAAGGATTGTTTGAAGAAAAGTTGGTACATTGATATCGGATGCTCTAAACACATGACGGGAGATGCATCAAAGTTTATTCATATTTCTCCCAAGAATAGTGGACATGTGAATTATGGTGACAACAACAAAGTTAAAATTCTTGGAGTCATAAAAATAGGTATGAATCCATCTACCTCTATTGAAAATGCTTTACTTGTTGATGGTCTCAAGCATAGTTTACTAAGTGTTAGCCAATTATGTGATAAAGGCTTTCTAGTATCATTTGATTCTCGCAATTGTTTTATTGAAAATAAACATGACAAAAATATAAAACATATAGGATATAGAACTAATAATGTATACATGATAAATTTAGATAAAACATCAAATCATGTTCAATGATTTTTAAGAAAAGATAATGATTCATGGTTATGGCATAAGAGAATTGCTCATATAAATATGGATCATTTAAATAAATAAATTTCTAAAGGTTTGGTGATCGGGTTACCAAAACTCAGATTTGAAAAAGATAGATTATGTGATGCATGTCAAAAAGGAAAACAAGTAAGGGTCTCTTTTAAATAAAAAAATATTGTTTCTACCACTCAACCCTTACAACTTTTGCATATGAATCTCTTTGGTCCTTCTAGAACCATGAGTTTTGGTGGAAATTACTATGCCCTTGTGTTGGATTTCCCCTGCAGTTACTTTTTGGTCCATTTTTTCTTTATACAAATATGTTCAAGGGAAATCCAGTTTGCCAAAAAGTGCACCGGATCGTCAAGTATATAAAATTAAAGCAGATGAATTCGAGTATCGAACTCAGGGAACTAGTATTAGACATGATTAAATTCATAAATAAGGCATTGTTGAAAGAAACAATCATAATTGATGATTTAGAACAAAATTAAACTAAGTCTAGGCTAAAAATAGTAAAAATGCAAGTAAGTAAGATTGACAGTAGTAGGTAAAGTTGTTGGGTCTTTCTAACAAACCAGCTGATGTATATGAAGATGTTTCTCTAATCAATCATGCTTTTGTGTTCTATGTTGTAGCCTAAATTACTAAACCTCGATCCCTAGTTAGACTAAATCAATCCAAGCTTCGTCCTCAAATCCTTCTTGTTGGACTAGGCTTAATTTAAACAAACCTACTAAGTTTAGACTAACTTAAACTAAGCTTCGTCCTCAAATCCCTCTTGTTGGACTAGACTCGGCTTAAATAGCTTATGAAAGTTTAGACTAATTTAGCCTAAGCTTTGTCCTCAGATCCCTCTTGTTGGACTAGACTTAGACCAAATAGCATTATTGTAACAACATTCTTAAAAACAAAACTTAATCCGTAGATCCCTCATTTAAGACTAAGTTTCAATCCTGCTTCATTCAAGTTCTAAGGCAACAATACATTTCCCAATGCTAAAGTCACCTAACTATGCACACAAATGGTTGATCAGACCAAGAACATACAGAATTTAAGCACTGAAAGAAGCATTAAACACAAGAAACACAATCAATTAGATATTAAAGTAATTACATCAGCTGTTCTTTAGAAATCCCTAACAAGGGTGTTTAGCCAACCATTACAGAAAAACCCTAACAATAATGAGATTACAAAACCTAGGTATCTCTGCAAAAGCTACTCCTTTTGCTGCCTCCAGAGCTCTTTTCCCGAAATAGGCACTATGGTGTGCTCTGGAATTCTGTGCAAATCATCTGCCTACCCTAATTCTGCACAAAATAGGCTTTGAATCCGCAACATTACGCTTAGCGCCACCCTTGCGCTTAGCGTGAGTAAGTGGATTTCAGCTTAGTGTCAGTCGTGCGCTGAGCCTGGCTGAAGACAACTGCTGCGCTTAGCACACTGATCTCGCGCTTAGCGTGCGACCCTGATATTGATGCTCCACCAGATTCTTCTATCACGCTGAAGTTGCGCTTAGCGGTGGATACGCGCTTAGCCCAACTGATGAGCTAAGCTCAACTGTCACTTTTAGCACTTCATCGCTTAGCCTCTCTTTTCACCTGAAATTGCACAAATTTCATCATTAAATCCAATGGAAATATTCTAGAGACATATTTAACAATAAAAGAAGATTTATTTACAAAATTACTACAAAATAACCATAAATTGGGGAACTATACAAGTTTAGGAAAATGTTTTCTATACAAAAGTTAGTCGTATAAGACGACTAACACCTTGTTATAGTTGATGATTATTCAAAATTCACATGGACATTATTTCTACTCACAAAAGTGATGTTTTTCATTATTTTAAGAAACTTGCTAAACTCATTCAAAACAAGAAACATTGTATCCATTAGGAGTGATCATGGAGGAGAATTTGAAAATAGATATTTTGAATTATTTTGTGATGAAAATGGTATTGAACATAATTTTTTGCACGTAGAACCCCTCAACAAAATGGAGTTGTTGAGAGGAAAAATAGGTCTTTAGAAGAAATGGCTAGAACTTTGCTAAATGATACAAATCTTCCTAAGTATTTTTGGGTTGAAGCTGTTAATAATGCATGCTATATAATGAATAAAGCTTTAATCAGACCTATCTTGAAGAAAACACCATATGAATTGTACAAAGGAAGAAAACCAAACATTTCTCATCTTCATGTTTTTTGATGCAAGTGTTTTGTGTTAAACAATGGGAAAGACAACTTAGGTAAGTTTGATGCAAAATCAGATGAAGGTATATTCCTTGGCTATTCCTTAAATAGTAAAGCTTTTAGAATTTATAACAAAAGAACTATGATTATTGAAGAATCTATTCATGTTGTTTTTTATGAGACTAACCCTATAATATCAAGAAAGGAAACACTTGATGATATTACAAATTCTTTAGAAGATATGCAAATTCATAAAGAAGGGCACACAGGCAAAGGAAATGGAAATAATGAAGACTATCAAATTGATGAAACTAAAACAAGTACAGATACAAATCTTCCAAAAGAGTGGAGAACTTCAAGATATTATCCTCTTGATAATATCATCGGTGACATATCAAAAGGGGTAACAACTAGACACTCTCTCAGAGATGCATGCAATGATATGACTTTTGTTTCTTTAATTGAAAGTAAAAATTTAAATGAAGCCATAATAGATGAACATTGAATTATTGCTATGCAAAAAGAGTTAAATTAATTTGAAAGAAATAAAGTATGGGAATTAGTTGACAAACCTAATAATCATCTAGTTATAGAAACTAAATGGGTATTCATAAACAAATTGGATGAACATAGAATAGTAATTAGAAATAAGGCTAGGCTAGTGGCCAAAAGATATAATCTATGAGGAAACCTATGCTCCAGTAGCTAGATTAGAAGCCATTAGAATGTAATTGGCCTTTGCATCCATAATGGATTTTAAACTCTATCAAATGGATGTTAAAAGTGCTTTTTTAAATGGTTTCATCCAAGAAGAAGTTTATGTTGATCAACCTCCTGGTTTTGAAAACTCAGATAATCTCAATCAAGTCTTTAAATTAAAAAAAAGGCTCTATATGGTTTAAAACAAACCCCTAGGGCTTGGTATGAACGATTGAGCAAATTTCTTTTAGAAAAGGGCTTTACAAGAGAAAAGGTTGATACCACCCTCTTTATCAAAAGAAAATTGCACGATATTCTCTTAGTACAAATATATGTTGATGATATAATCTTTGGGTCAACTAATGATTCTCTATGCAAAGAATTCTCTCAAGATATGCAAAATGAATTTGAAATGTCCATGATGGGTGAGTTAAATTTCTTCCTTGGACTACAAGTAAAGAAAACAAAGAATCGAATAATTATTAGTCAGTCAAAATATTGCAAAGAACTAATTAACAGGTTTGGGATGGAAAATGCTAAACACATGGTCACTCCTATGAGCACTGTGTGCTATCTGGATAAAAATGAAATTGGTCAGTCAATAGACATAAAGAAATATAGAGGTACAATTGGATCTCTTCTTTATTTATCAGCAAGTAGACCTGATATAATGTTTAGTGTTTGTATGTGTGCAAGATATTAAGCAAATCCCAAAGAATTTCATCTTACTGTCGTTAAAAGAATAATGAGATATTTGTTAGGCACTATAAATCTAGGGTTATGGTATCCTAAGAATTCCTCTTATAACTTAGTAGAATACTCTGACTCTGATTTTGCTCGATGCAAAACTGATAGAAAAAGTACTAGTGACACTTGTCATTTCATTGGTTCTGCTCTAGTATCATGGTATAGTAAAAAGCAAAGTAGTGTTGCCTTATCCACTATAGAGGCGGAATGTATTTCTACTGGAAGTTGTTGTGCACAAATACTCTGGATGAAACAATAGCTTTCTGATTATGGCTTAATGCTTGATCATATTCTCATTCGGTGTGATAACACGAGTGCAATCAATCTATCTAAAAATCCTATTTTGCACTCTAGAACAAAGCATATTGAAATAAGGCATCATTTTTTGAGGGATCATGTTCAAAAAGGGGATTGTGTGTTAGAATTTATTGACACAAAGAATCAGTTAGCTGATACCTTTACAAAATCACTTCCCAAAGAAAATTTCTTTGCTATTAGAAGAGAATTAGGACTCATAGACCCAATTGACTTAGATTCCTAGCCATTTTGTTTGATTATAATGTTTTGATTGTTTATAATGACTATTTTTAATTGTTGTTTTGCTTATTTATGATGATTGATTACTTTGAATGTTTATAATAATTTCATTTGATGGTCATTTTTCATGATTGTACATACTCATAAATGTTTTTGATTGCTTAATTGTATATTGATTGCTTATAATCACATATCTATCCTGATTTTTAGCATTAAAACTTATATTTTAGGGTCTGGTAATCGATTACCACTCCCTGTAATCGATTACCGTAGAACAAGGCTATTTTTCTGTGGAGGCTTTGGTCATTCATACTACTGTTAATGACTTTATATGTTTCGAACTTGGTTGCTTCTTTTATGACTGCTTTGGTCATTTATAAATATTGTTTTGAACTTGCTCTGTTTGGTATATTTAGCACTTGGTTGATTCCTCTGTGAATGATTGGTTATTATGTGAACGATTGTTTCTATTTCGGTGCTTTCATCTTTTTGATGTTGCCAAAGGGGTAGAGAATCATGTAAGGTACAAGGTATATATTTTTTTTAAGTAAATGATTGAAAAATTAAGGGGGAGTGATCGCCTCGGAAAAGAAATATTTTTCAGTAAATGATTTCAGTTGGTTATCATCATCAAAAAAGGGGAGAATGTGAATGTATGTGTATGAAGGTTTTGATGATGCTAAGACAAAAGCAACACAAGTTTTATTTCAAGTCCAAATCAAGACCAAGAAAACAAAGATCAAGAAGAAAGCTAAGTCTTAGTCTATTTTTGTTAAAAAGAGTTTATTAGTGATTACAAAGGTTTGGCCTCACAACATAGTTTTTAAATTGATTTTAAATTAGTTTTAACATTTTCTAAAAAGGCATTTTTCCACTGGTAATCGATTACCAGACATTGTAATCGATTACCAGAAGCAAAATTATTTTAAAAAGATGTTTTAGAAAGTTTGAAATTTGAAATTTGAAGTTCGAAATTTGAAAGCTGTAATCGATTACCAGTAACAGAACTACAAAAATTCAAATTGAAAAGTCATGACTTCTCATTACATAATTATTTAATTGATTATCAAAGATTTGTAATCGATTACCAGTGAGGAAATTTTAAAAGTTTCTCTGAAAAGTCACATCCCTTCATAAGTTTTTGAAAAACCACCAAGGGTCTATAAATATGTGACTTATCTATGAAAGTTTTCAAGAGAGTTTTTCAGAACCTTATTATCTTATCCTTTCAAAAACAAATCATTAGCCAAACACTTGCAAATCAATTAAGGATTCTTCTAAGAACTTCATCTTGTATCTTCTTCTCTAAAAGAGAGAAAAACATTTGTACTTTCTTTAAAGACTTATTGAGATCAAGAGGTTGTTTGTCTCTTAAATATTGAGTTTCCTGAACACAAGGGAAAGGGATCCCTCGAGTGTTCAGAAGTTGTAAAAAGGATTTTTACAAAGTTAGTGGAAATCTCAAGTGGGTTGCTTGAAGACTAAACGTAAGCACAAGAAGTGGCCGAACCAGGATAAACTGAGTTTGCATTCCTCTCTTTCCTATCTTGATTACTTTATCTTGCATATTTTATTTATCTTGCACACTTGAAGTATTCTATTGATATAACTTTCATCTTCATCTTCAATATTCTTAACATATAGATTTAAAAAGGGATTTAGAAGTCAATTAAATGTGAAATTTTTTAACTTAATTCACCCCCCCTCTTAAGTTATTGAGGTCACTTGTCCAACACCAATCCTTCAATAGAAGCCATGATAAATATCGATACTTTCCAGCAACTCCAAAACCACATTGCAGAGATGGAGCGATGCCATGAGGAGAAGCTAAGTCTCTTTCACACCCCCGAAGCACAGTCAACACTCAAGATGATCTAAGTCTCTTTCACATGCACCGTTCAGCAAGGCAGACTATTCGTCGACACCTCTTTGTCGACCGCATCATAGAAGCTGACATACCCTTAGGTTGGAATCCACTCAACCTGGTGTGATGGGACAACCGATCCAGATGGACATCTAAATGTTTTCCTAACTCAGGAAAATCTGTACACCAATGAGGATGCGATCCTACATTGTGGCTTCCTAATGTCTCTCAAGGGAGTGACATTGACCTAGTATGATGGACTTCCTCCACGGTCCATCAATAGTTTTGACACTCTCATTGAGCGCTTCAGCACGCAATATGCAACCAACCAATCACATCACATGACATCACCCACACTGGCCAGTCTGCAACAAGAAGATGATGAATCTCTCCAGAAATTCATGGATAGGTTTGGACGCATTGCCATCCAAATATGCAATCTCAAGCCTAAGGTAGCATTACACTCCATGCTCCTCGCTCTACGGCCTGACAAGTTTGCAGACAGTCTGTGAAAAAAAAACCTGGTAGCATGGGTGAGTTACGCAAATAAGCCAAAGGCTACATCCAGATGGAAGAAATGTTCATATTCAGGAATGAAGTCAGACAAGCAAGGCACAAGTGCAACAAGCGAGAAGGAAGCACCAAGACCGAATCACACAAGTTAGACAAGAGGCACAAGTCGGACAAGCACCAGCCTATCCCAAAAAGGCCCAGGTATGAGCATTACACACCCTTGACAACTAATCACACTATAATCCTTTAGAAGGCTTTCAACTTGGAGGTACCCTTCCTGCTACCTCCAATGAAACCTCCTAAGCCAAGGTTAGACGCACCAAATACTGCAGATACCATCGCGGTATTGGTCATAACACAAAAGATTGTTGGGCCCTGAAGGACAAAATAAAAGAACTTGTATAGGCTCTGTACCTAGCCCAGTTTGTTAAAAGGTTGGACAACCACCAAGCAGGAGCATGACCTAGAGGACACCAAGAGGAGCAACATAGGAATCACGATGTGGACAAAAGAAGAGACATAGCAGAAGATCGGGGTAGATAAAGACACCAGCACTAGAGGTGCAAGCGACAACCTCCATAAGAACAGGAACCCGTCCAGCAAATCAGAGGTGTAATCAAAACCATTGCGAGAGGATTTTCCTATGAAGAACAATCCAACCAGTCCCGTAAATGTCATCTTTACACCATTTAGTACATCGACATCAACTTTGCCGATGCACTATCACAACAAAGTCTCCCTCCTATCACTTTCATGGATAAAGACTTCAAGGGTATCAACCCCATCAACCAAGATGACCCCATGGTTGTCTCCATCATCATCACCAACTTCATGGTGTCCAAGGTCCTCATTAACTAAGGTAGCTCCACTAACATCCTATATTGGAAAACTTTCCAGAGGCTCGAAGTCTCGCCTGCCACTATCCACCCTCACGGTAGTCCACTCTTTGGCTTTGCAGGCGAAAGAGTAGAGACCACCGGCTATGTTGACCTAATGACCACTTTCGGTTAAGGCCAGCTGTCCAAGAGCTTCACAATAAGATACTTACTTGTTGACGCACATACATCGTATTTTGCTTTGATTAGCAAGAAAACACTTAACGAGCTTGGATCCATCGTCTCCACACCGCATCTGAAGATAAAGTTCCTCACCCTGACGGAGGAGATTGTGACCTGATGGAAAGCAAGCACGACAGTGATATGCAGAAAGCCTGAAGGTGGCACCTTATTCTCCCACCAGGGAGCATGTCAAGCCTCACCCCACAACAGCTAAAGGTACTCAAGTCATGAGTGTGGATCAAGGACCTTTAATCCAAGCCCTGATCGTCTACCAAACAAGTATGGACGACGAATTTGATATAGATCTACTCGAAGCCACTTCTAACAGAGGCCCAAAGCCTATCGAAGAGCTCGTGAAGTTGCAGCTTAGACTTAAAACCGGATAGTGTACGCATCTTAATAGGGATCTCGCCAACCATGAGCACAGGCGCATCGCTAATGTCCTACACAAAAACCCAGACTAGTTCACTTGGCAGCCATCTGACATGCCGGGAATCCACCCCAACATTATCTGCCACAAGATCGTCATCTATCCCCAGGAAAAAACAGTATCATAGAAGAAAAGAAAGATAGGAGAGGAATGACGCAAAGCTATCAGAGAAGAAGTAGATAACTGCTCAATGCCAACTTCATAAGAGAAGTTAGATACTCCACCTGGCTCGCCAACATTGTCATGGTCAAAAAGGCCAACGACAAATGACAAATGTGCACTGACTATACTGATCTGAACAAGGCGTGCCCTAAATATGCATACCCTCTATCAAGCATTGACAAGCTAGTCGATGGATTGTCTGGATTCCAGGTGCTAAACTTCTTGGACTCTTACTCCAAATACAACCAAATCAGGATGCATGCTCCAAACGAGGAGAAAACGACATTCATCACTGAAGATGCCAACTTTTGCTATAGGGTTAGGGGTGGAAATGAGCCGAGCAGCTTGTCGAGAGCCTTTGGCTCGGCCTATGTAAGGCTCAGCTCGGCTTGACTTGTTTATCATAAAGGCCAAGCTCAAGCTTTTTAAAGTCTCTTTAGATAAAAAGGTCAAGCTCAAACTATAAAAAAAGCTTGTTAAGCTTGACAAGCCGGCTTGTTTAACTAACAATATTAATATTAATAATAATAACTTTATTTTATCAAATCTTATCTTATCTAGATTTTATTTTATCCAGATTTTATTCCATCTAGATTTTATTTCGTCCAGATTTTATTTCATCCAATCTTATCTTATCTTGTCCAGATTTTATTTTATTTCATTTATGGTCTTGGACTTAAAATAGATTTGTGAGCTTTGGGGCTGAGGACCTATATAACAACACCAAGGTTTTGGTTTAGGAAGTTTTTTTTCGGAGAGGAGAATAATTCTAGGATTTTAGAATTCCAGTTTTTATTACTGTTTATGCACACTTTTCACGTAGAATAAAATTCATTTTCTGCAATTTCATTTCAACTTCAATCTACAGTTTTGTTTCTACTGATTAATGGAAGGCTAAGTCTCCAACATTGTTTTCTCTTGAGGATCAAACACAGTTCTCTTTGAGGTTTTGTTATTACTATTGAATACTGATCAGTTTTTTCTTTTCACCAATTACTTTGTATTTGTTGCTATTAATCCATGCGTGCTTAGTGCTTGATTAATTGTCTCTGCGCTTAATTTACGTTCATGCTTAATGATCAGTTTTGTTCATGATTAATTGGTTTATGTGTTGTTTAGTCACATAATGACAGCCTTATCTTAATTTTCGCTTAGTAATTTAATTTAGGGTTGGATTAAGTGGTTGAACTGATTAAGGATAAATTCTCGTAACCTAGGATAAGAGACTTGCTTGTGAATTAAGGGGAAACATGTTTTAATTCTGTTATTTTCTAATTCAAATTTGCTTGCTATTTAATTTACAAAAACAAACAACCCCCCAATTCGTTACTGTTTTATTTCTATCTATTATGAACGTTTGGTTGACAATTGCTCGTTGGGAGACGACCTAGGATCAGTTCCTAGATACTGCATTTTTAATGTTTATTTGATTCGGGTATGACCTCGATCAATAGTATATAAGATATGGCTTGAGTAGACTAAGATGAAATTATTGTAGATATATTTTTTTTAAAAATATTTAATATACTTATATATTCAAAAATTGGATTTAAAATTGTTAATTTAACTAATAATTTTTGTTTGGCTATATTAGTGTAAATCATCTCTAATCCATACATTTTTTAATATTATGCTCTTTTTATTTTCTTTTGATATACTTTGTGCTTTAACTACTTGAATTCAATATGATTTTTTTTATCAATTATTTTTGGATTTGTACATTACTTATACGAAATTTTATAAGTTTCTTTTTTTAGTTAGTATTTCACTATATTTTAAAATAATTAATTAATCAAAGACATCTTTAAGCAAGCTTTTAAATAGGGTCGTGAGCCAAGCCAGACTTTTATGTAAGCCGAGCCGAGCCTTAAAAAAAAGCCTATGACAAGTAATGAGTCAAGCTCAAGCCTTACGTATTCAACTCAAGCCGAGCTCAAGCCTAGTAAAACTTGGTTTGGCTTGGCTCATTTCCACCCCTATATAGGGTCATGCCCTTTGGCCTAAAATATACAAGCGCTACATACTAGAGATTGATGGACCGAATTTTCAAGCAACAAATCGGGCAAAATGTCAAGGTCTATGTCGTTGACATGGTCATCAAATCTCAAAGCATAGCCTAACACGTGGCAGACCTATAAGAGGTCTTCAAAGAGCTCCGCAAATACGACATGCGCCTCAACCTATAAAAATGTACTTTTGGGGTCGACGGAGGCAAGTTCTTAGGCTTTATGATCATGCATCAAGGAATATAAGCCAATCCCGACAAATGCACTGCTATTTTAGAGATGCGTAGTCCTACTAACGTCTAGGAAATCCATAAGCTAAATGGAAGACTAGCATCCCTGTTCAGGATTCTCCCCAAGCTCGTTGAAAAAGCAAAGTTGTTCTACAAATTACTCAAGAAAACTAAGCCATTCATGTGGGAGAAAACCTGAGAACAAGCCTTCTTAGACTTCAAAAAGACCATTGCTACACCATCGGTCCTGAGTTGACCCAGGCCAAGAGTACCCCTACTCCTATATCTCTCAGTAGCTGACAAAGTCGTTAGCTCAACCCTTGTACAAGAGGAAAGGAAGCACCAGCTCCATATCTACTTCACCAACCGTATACTCCACAACCCCGAGAAGCGCTACCAAATGATAGAGAAGGTGGTGCTAGCATTCATTACCTCAACCTGACGACTTAAACCTTACTTTCAAAGTCATTAAGTGGTAGTCAAAACAAACTACCCCATCAAGAAGGTTTGGTGAAAGCTTGCACTAGCAAGAAGGATAGTGGCCTGGTCCGTAGAATTTTCAGAGTTCGATATCCAGTACAAACCCCGCAGCCCCATGAAGACACAGTTCATGGCAGGCTTCCTGGCAAAATTCACTAGGAACGACCAAACCACCCTAGACTAGTGGAGCTTTTACATTGACGGTGCATCCAACATGAAGGGAAGTGAGGCAGGAATCATCCTCGAAGGCCCCAAAAATGTTACCCTAGAGCAAGCCCTCAAACTCAACTTCAAAGCCTCAAACAATCAAGCCGGGTATAAGGCGCTCATTGTAGGTCTAAAACTAGTAAGAGAAGTCAGGGCTAGAAGGCTTCGATGCTACACTGACTCACAGCTTGTTTAGGGACAATTTGCCAATAGATACCAGACCAAGGAGACAGTGTTACTCAAGTACTACCACATTTTTAAAATTCTCATTGACAATTTCAAATGCTTCAAAATGTACTACATACCCAGGGATAGAAACACCAAATTAGACCTGCTCTCCAAGTTGGCCAACACTAAAAAGATTGGGCACCTTAAGACTATCATCCAGGAGACGCTTCGAACTCCCACCATAGACACTAGAGAAGCTTTGGCCAGAGAAGAGGAGGAACCAGACTGGATGACCCCCTACAGGAATTTCCTAATATGGGGGGTGTTGCCATCAGACGAGAATGAAGCTTGATAACAATGTCAAATCGTTCCAAAAACAAATATAACTAGAAAATTCTGAAGTACAAGATTAATCTAGGTCGACTTAGAAATATGATTCAATTTGGTTCCTACATTCATTCACTTATAAACAGCAAGGAGGGAATTACATCAAACAGTTTGTAGGCGACTGTAAAGGAATGCAAAAATACAGAAATAGAGATGAATAAACAAAATAGAACAAAAACAAAACACAAATCAAGTTTAATAGAATCAATCCAATTCACCAAAAGGATGCAAATCAAATTATCACAGTTACTATAAATGTTGTTTAGTGTGAAAGTTCATTCAAATGCATTAGAGATAGTTCAATCGAATCAATTCCTAAATTGTTTGAGATCGCAAATTAGGTTCGAAAATCATCCAAAAAATTTGTGATTAAATTTTGAAATTAGGAAATGAATTCATAACCTAATATGTTTTCATTCCTAAGCATAATCATAATCATGAAAATCGAAAATAGGATTGAAGAGAAAGAAGAACATTCACAAAGATTAGAAATACTAAACCAGAACTCAAATTCAGCCTTGCTTGGAGTGGATCCTTTGATTGATGGAGTGTTTAGCCTTCCATGATCATCACCAATAGAAAAAGCTACAAATATTGTGCAAGAAAATGGAATAAAAGAAGTGAAAAGAGCAAGGAGAATGAAGAATAGTTGAGAGAAAAAGTTTGATCCTAAAGCTTGCACAATAAGTAATTAATTCTATTTTTTACAAAAGGAAGTAACTAACTAACTAACTTCCACTAATATATAGAGTGACTACTCATAAGAAAGGGATGAGAATTGATTAGGCCCATCTAATCTACCTAATAAAACTAACAAAGCTCAAACTTGCAGCCCAATTATTCAAGTGTAGAGGTTACAACTTCCAAGCTCAATTTGACCCTCGAAATGACAGAATTGGCCGAAACTTATTTGTGACTTAATTGAATCTCTTTTTCTTAAATTTCCATAGACTACTCACATGCTCCATTTGTAGTTTTGTAGTGTCCTATAGGCCCTACATAAAGCAGATAGGTCAAGTAAGCACAAAATCTAAAAATTAGCTACAATTCTCAATTAAGCTCAATCCTTTGCCTAAGACCAAAACTGAGTTAAGGTGAGAAAAGAAGGGTCAAAGAAATATCAATTGAGCTAATAAGAATAAAAAATATTAAACTAAAAATACTCAATCAAAGCCCGATGCCTGAAACGGAAAGCCAGCTACTATGTCATCCTCGACAGCGAGCTATTTAAAAAAGGGTTGACAACACCCTTGTTAAAATGTTTGAATAGCCAATAGGAAGATTATGTCATGAAAGAACTCCACGAAGTAATTTCTAGTCTCCATACATGGGGTCGCTCCCTTGCCACAAAGGTGGTGTGTGCTGGCTACTACTAGCCAACACGCAGGGTAGATGCCCTTGACTTCACAAAGAGATGCGGACGATGCCAAGAGTTTGCAGACATTCCACGCACCCCTCCTAACAATCTCCACAGTCTGAGCTCCCCTTGGGCCTTTACGATGTGGGGAATGGACATACTGGGACCATTACCAAAGGCTCCAAGAGCAGTCAAATATTTACTAGTTGTCATCGACTACTTCACTAAGTGGATAGAAGCAAGACCATTGTGAGAAATTACGACTAGTAAGGTGGAGAAATTCACCTAGAAACACCTCATTTGTAGGTACGGCCTCCCACACATCATTGTCATAGACAACGAAACTCAATTCAAAGCTCAGACTTATGAAGACTTCCTGACGAGACTAGGCGTCAAGCACCTTATCACCTTTGTCGAACATCCTCAGATTAGTGGCCAGGAAGAGGCAGCTAACAGAGTCATCCTCAGGGCCCTGCGCACTAGACTCGAAAAGTCTAAGGGTCTATGGAAGGAGGAGCTCCCCAGTATACTCTGAGCCTACCATTGTTCACCCCAGACAGCAACCAAGGAAACTCCATACTGACTTACATATGGCACAAACGCCATGATCCCCGTTGAAGAAAACATGGCAAGGATTAGGGAAGTAGCTACCAAACTCTGAGTAGCGAGGAGATACAATACAAAGGTTCAACCATGAGACTTTCAACCTGGTGACCTCGTATGGCAAGTTTAAGGTGAAACCAAAAAAGATCCCCGAGCAGGAAAGCTTGGCCCCAACTGGGAAGGTCCATTTAGGGTCATAGCAAACCTAGACAACAGAGTATACATACTACAAGAACTAGATGGCAAAGAAATTCTAAAAACATGGAACGCCACCCACTTGAAGTTCTACTTTAGTTGACCTAATGCAAACCCAAATGTTGTAATATTTTTCCTACTTAAATCTTTTGCCCCAAAAAGAGAAAAATTAGGATTTTGGCATGAGATAGTTTAAGTAACCCACAAACCTTTCCAAAGACAACCTATCTACACCAACCGCTCCAAGAGAGCTTTTCAAGAAGTTCACTTTTAGTCCTGAGGTAAGCTCAAAACACCTTAACAAACTCTTAACAAGGAAAACATTCTCTTTCGTTGCTTTGCCCAAGAAGATGATATCATCAATCTATTGTAGCAATTCTATGTTCAACTCCTTCATACCAATAGAAACTCCTTCAAATAAGCTTTTTTTTCAGTGTCTCTGTCATCATACAACTCAACTCCTCTGTCACAATTGTAAAGAGTGCAAGCCACACAACTATTTGGCTAATTGTTTGCCCAATCTAATCTTACAATCTATTTAATTAAAAAAATGAGAATTTGAGGATTTTAGGTAAAATATTCATATATTGTAGGATCAAATTTGCATAATTCTAAAAAATCATTTTTGAAATTAATTGGTTCAAAACAAATTTTGGAGTTTTTTTTCAACTATAACAAAAATAAGGCTCTAGACAAATGTTATTGGCCTATATTTTGTGCTTTTCTTTTAAGGCATTTTTCCATGTATCACAAATACACTATTTTATGAGTTGTTGCTTTTTATGTTAGACTAAACCTTTAAACTTGTGATATTACAAACTACAAAAGAAACACAGGTTATTAACAAAATGCGGAAAATAAAATCAAAATCATACCTCCAGCCATTGCCATGAAGAATTTCTTGTTTTTGGTTCTTCCAAGCTCTCTCTCTTTCTTTCTCTAGATGGTGTATCAGACTGAATTCGAAAGGGATGAGCTCAGGGACCAAAACCATGTGCTATATATAGGCATTCTACCATCAAGAATGCATTTAGTATCCATTACCACTCATTATTGGCTGTTACAAATCATTAGTGGCCATTACCATCCATAATCAATCATTCAATTTGGCTTCCAAAACTGACGAGCGTTACAAATTTTCAAAATGTTAGGACCAAAATATTATTACATTCTCTCACTTGGTCCAAACATTTTGACTTAATGTTCAATCTTCTTAAGAAATGAATATACGAATCATAGTGATAGTTCCTCTTATAACGAGTAATATCATCCATGTATTACAATATACTTAATTTCCCAAGCAGTATACTCAAAGTGGTAATAAAACTTAATGAATAAGCCCAATGTTTATTCTTGGTCCAAAACATAATTTTTCTCAAATAAATCAATGTGCACCCAAATATGAGAAAATATCATAATATAAAAGTTTCAATTTTAACATATAAGTATACAATCATAAAGTGGAACCAAGTCCCATTCTTTCTACATGATCCTTAAATTTAAACGGTGGCATGCCCTTAGTTAAAGGATCAGCGATCATCAACTCAGTGCTTATATGCTCAATGACCACTTTCTTGTCTTTTACTCTTTCTCTAATGGTTAAGTACTTAATGTCGATATGCTTACTTCGACTTCCACTTTTGTTATTCTTAGCCATAAAGACAGCAGTTGAGTTATCGCAAAAAATTCTTAAAGGCCTTGAAATAGTATCAACTATCTTCAGCCCAGAAATGAAACTTTTAAGTCATACACCATGTGATGTAGCCTCAAAACAAGAGACAAACTCAGCTTCCATGGTAGAAGTAGCAGTCAAAGACTGCTTAACACTCCTCCATGAAATAGCTCCACCAGCCATCATGAAAATGTACCCAGATGTTAATCTACGAGAGTCAACACAACCAGCAAAGTCTGAGTCTGAATAACCAATCACATCTAGATTGTTTGTATGTATATACATAAGCATGTAATCTTTGGTCCCTTGAAGGTACCTCAACACTTTCTTAGCAGCTCTCCAGTGGTCAATACTTGGATTACTCTGATATCTTCCTAATATTCCAACTGCAAAAGCAATGTCAGGCCTTGTGCATACTTAAGCATACATGAGGCTTCCAACAACTGAAGCATAAGGAATGTTTTTCATTTGTTCCCTCTCAAAGTCATTCTTTGGACATTGGTTCAAATTAAACCTATCACCCTTCACAATGGGAGCAACACTTGGTGAACAATCTTTCATCCGAAATCTCTCTAGAATTTTGTTAATATAGGTTTCCTGTGATAGACCCAAAATACCTTGAGATCTATCTCTATGAATCTTAATGCCGATGACATAAGATGCATCACCTATATCCTTCATGTCAAAATTCTTAGAGAGAAATTGTTTCACCTCATGTAGCAAACCCCGATCGTTGGCTGCAAGTAAAATATCATCTACATATAAAACAAGAAAACATATTTTACTCCCACAAACCTTGTGGTATATGCATTGATCCATGGGGTTTTCATCAAAACCAAATGAAGAAATTATCCCATGAAACTTAAGGTACCACTGATGGGAAGCTTGTTTTAAACCATATATAGATTTATTAAGCTTGCAAACCAAATGCTCACCACTATTAGAGGAGAAACCTTCAGGTTGTTTCATATAAACCTCCTCCTCTAAATCACCATTAAGAAAAGCTATTTTCACATCCATTTGTTGCAACTCAAGGTCAAAATGAGCAACTAATGCCAAGATTATACGAAGAGAATCTTTCTTAGATACTAGAGAAAAAGTCTCTTTGTAATCTATTCCTTCTTTTTGAGTAAATCCCTTAGCAACAAGTCTTGCCTTGTATCTCTCAATGTTGCCTAATGAATCCCTTTTGGTCTTAAAGACCCATTTACATCCAATGGCCTTTGCCCCATTAGGCAACTCTACAAGGTTCCAAACTTTGTTACTCTGCATAGAATTCATCTCATCCTTCATGGCATCATACCATAAATTTGACTCTTTACAACTCATGGCTTGATCAAAAGTTTCAGGATCATTTTCAACTCCAATATTATAGTCAGATTCTTGCAAATATACAATATAATCACTAGGAATAGCTGATTTTCTTACTCTAGTAGACCTCCTTAATGTTGCATCAACATTTTCTTGGGGATCATGTTGTTCAACTGGTTGTTCATCATTTTCATGAATTTGATGATCAACTTGATCTACTGGATTATCAACAACAGTTTGTGGAATGTCAATCATGTGTTGTTCATCATCCCTTTGAACTTGAGGGGTATGAATTACAACCAATCTTTCATTTGACGTGGAAGGTTGAGATTCTATATAATCAATTTCAGAACCTAAGTCCCTCAATTGATCACTCCCACTGATCAAATCATTTTCAATAAATTTGGCATTTCTTGATTCCACAATCCTAGTAATATGATGTGGACAATAAAACCTATAACCTTTAGACCTTTCGGCATATCCAATGAAATACCCACTAACGGTCCTCGGGTCAAGTTTCTTCTCTTGTGGGTTATATATTCTCACCTCAGACGAACAACCCCAAAGCCGCATATGTTTCAAACTCGGTTTCCAACCTTTAAACAACTCAAAAGGTGTCTTTGGGACAACCTTGGTTGGAACACGATTTAATATATACACTGCTGTCTTTAGTGCTTCAGCCCACAAGGATTTAGGAAGATTGGAGTTGCTAAGCATACTCCGCACCATGTCCAATAATGTTCGGTTCCTTCTTTCTGCCACACCATTATGATTTGGAGAACCAGGCATAGTGTATTGGACAACAATCCCATGTTCTTGAAGAAACTTTGCAAAGGGACCAGGTGCTTGTCCATTCTCAGTATATCTGCCATAGTATTCTCCACCTCTATCTGATCTCACTATTTTTATTTGCTTGCCACATTGGTTCTCAACTTCAGCCTTAAAGACTTTGAAGGCATCCAATGCTTCATATTTGTTATGAAGCAAATAAACATTCATATATCGTGAATAATCATCTATAAAGGTGATAAAATATTTCTGACCTCGTGCATCCATATCTGGACAACAAATATCAGTATGAATTATTTCTAATATGCTTGAACTCCTGTTAGCACCTTTGTTAGACATGTTGGTTTGCTTACCCTTAATGCAGTCCACACAAGTCTTAAAGTCAGCAAAATCTAGAGTATTGAGTACCCCATCTTTCACTAACCTTTTAATCCTCTCAATGGAGATATGTCCTAATCTCCGGTGCCATAACATAGAGGAATTCTCATTAATATTACACCTTTTAATACCAGTTTGAACATGCATAGAACTATAAGTGGCATTATTTTGTAAACCAAGAAGATAAAGACCATCATACAAGATACCATTCCCAACAGATTCAGAATTATAAAATAACTCAAGATACCATTCCCAACACATCAAACAAGATACCATTCCCATAAGCAGTAGTCAGCAATGCACTCTCACCCATCTCCATTACAAGCCTTTCTTCTTCCTGAACACACATGGTTATTAATTCATTGATAGACCATTTATCTTTATGTGTGTTGTAGGAAATCTTAAATGGCCCATATTCATGCGGAAGGGTGTTCAAAATGAAATGCACTAGGAAGGATTCAGACATATCAACCTCTAGTTTCTTAAGTTGAGCTGAAATATCTCGCATTTTCATGATGTACTCACGCACACCTTTCACACTGGTGAGCCAAGAGAAGAGAACTTCATGATCAAGGTGCTTGCTAAAGTCTTATCTGAAGTGATGAACTGGTCATCAATAGCCTTAAGCAAGTCTCGGACCTTTTCATGCTGGTCAACAAAACCACGTATCCCAGCCGAGATTTTAGTCTTAATGAACATCACGTTGAGCCGGTTGGATCGCTCCCACCGCTCATATAGTGCAACGTCAGCTGGGCTACTTTCATCAATGATTGCAGGTGGTTCGTCTTTCCTTATAGCATAGTCTATGTCCATCCACCCCAATTGTAGAAGAATTCTCTCCTTCCATATCTTATAGTTATCTCTTTTGAGTTCGGGAACATCACATTGAATATCAGAAAAACTAATAGTTTGAGAAGCTGCAAAATTCAAAGGCTTATGTCAAAATTTGAGGCATACTAATCTTAATTGTATCTTTTACCAATGTAAACATACCATAAAATTGAGTCTTGTGACATAAAAATTGCCTGTGGGCTAAATTTTTAATTCAATAAGAAACAATTAAACCTTATGATAGAATAATCAAATTACTTGCTCAATATTCATGTTTTACGGGTACAACATGAAAATAATTTAATTTCTATCGTAAATATTTACTTTATGATAAAATCGAAAAATTATACATACATCATGATGTCTGTGGGTAAATCATGAAAAATAATACGTCATTTTATCCCAATTAATTATACAGATATAATAAAAATTCCTGTGAGATAAAATTCATTATATAAGTATAATTAATTACAATATTATGTCTAATTCCTTATATGATCTTTAACCAACTTAATATATAATTTTAATCAAATATAGATGGTGTGGCTAATCCATAATTAATCAAAATTATAAAGATCACTTAGACATAAAACTTTATTATATGAGAATAAATGGTATTTTGCATTTTAAAATCAGGATACAATATAATTATGAATAAGATTCTCATATAATTTTATAATTAAAATAATATTATGCATTTGATTTCATATATATATATATATATATGCATAGAATAAAAATTTTCAGAATATATTCATGCATAAAATAAATCAAAATTTCAAAAACTGTAAAGCAGAATGAATATATAACATATGAAAAACGACTACATATTAGAAAAGTTTCACTAGTTTAGTGGTCTGCACTACAGCTTTCTTGGAGTCAAGGGTTTGACACCCAGCTAGCACAAAATGTAGGAGTTTTCGTTCTTGTTTTTGGTTCTTCCAAGCTCTCTCTCTTTCTCTAGATGGTGTATCAGACTGAATATATAGGCATTACCAAAATTTTATTACATTTTACACCTCTATAAATTACATTTTGGATTGAACTTTCCAATGTAATGGGATACAAGGAATAACTTATGCACCCACAAGAAATTTTAGTTGGTTCTATGTAATAAAATCTAAAGAACCACTTGACACTTTGGTTTAGAGTTTTATAGAATTAAATTTAAATTACTAAACGTGATAGGGCTTGTATTAAGACTTAGAGAGCGTTTGTAGAGGTATTTATAGATTACCTATCCATAAGGTTCTTATATTGACGGTTCTTACATCGCATGTGATTTTTTTTTAAGATTATGAATTATTAACTTTTTATTGAAATTATGATTTGAAAAAATTAATTATACAATACTATTTTATTGAAGTAATTTATTAAACATTTCATTATTAACTATATTTTAAATATAATTTCTATAGTTCTCATTTTTTAAAAAAAATGAAATTCTTTTAATGTAGAAATTAAGTATTATGTTTATATATTTCTTAGTTTGTTGAGTGGCAACATTAAATATTAAGTTTATTATATGAAGTCAATAGTTTTTTTTACTGGTATGCAGTCAATTATTAAGTATAGAAATTTAATAAATATATTATATTTAATAAATATCATATTTAATATTTTTTGGTGATAATCATATTTAATATATTATAATTAAAATTTACTGTCTAATAATATTAAATAATGTACTTAGTAAATATAGAGTAAATTACATGAATCTTGTGAGGTTTTAATTTATCACGCATTATACTCCTCCATTATGTAATCGTTAATTTATTTTCTCATGTAACCCTGGACACCAACTCCCCTCTACTTAGTACTTTGCAAATTGTGTCTATTTTTCTAGTTCTCTTTGTTATTTTTTTGTTTCTTTTGCAAGTGTTAATTAATTTCGTAATACCGACATTGATAATCCATTAGTTTATCATGTCAAAAAACTCACGAAATAATTTGGTATAATTTTTTATTAACGATGTTTTCAATTTTTTATATGTTCAGAATAATTAACAACGTTAAAGAAGTTGATAAGACAAAACATAAATTGATATAAAGTATGTAAGAAAAAGAATTCTTAAATATAAAGTGAAGTTTGTTTTAAGGAGTTACTTGCGATGGGTATGTTTCAATGGAAAGAGAAGCGGATAAATCTATTTGGAACGTAGAAAAGGAAAGAAATATAATCTTTCATTCGGTTCGGAAGAAAGTTACAGTAAAATCTGTAGGAAATAGGTGGGCTCCACGAGTACAGACTTCTTCACAAAACACAGCAGAAATGCGAAGAAAGAATATGGTAAAAGTGAGAGATTGAGCGTTTTCAAATTTAACGATGTCGAGTATGGAAATGAGTATGTGTGCACCCAAAAGTAAATAAAATCGAATGTGCTGGTAACCAAAATTGAATTTGTGGGTAGGATTCAATTACGCCTAGCATTTTTTTTTTTTTTTGAACACCCTTGTGCTGTTTACAAACATATTCGATTCTATCTCTCCCATAATCGAATAATGTCGTTTAACATGAGCAGCTTTTTTTAAGGGCATAATTAATTATGCCTGTTAATTTTAAAAAATTGGTAGGCGACAAATGTGAGATGGGATTTGGTGATTTGGTAACAGAAAGAGAGGGTTCGTGTCATACAAGTACACGCCTTTCAATTCCAAACAAGAAATCACGTTTTTTCATTATCACTATTTCCTTCAAAACATAATCAAAGAAATATAAAAAGGACTATTATTAATTATTTAATTTCTATTTTATTCCAGCGTTTATCTGATACTGCTTCGTGTTTGCTTGCTTGCCGTCCTTGTGCACTTCACTCAAATATTATGAAAATAATTTAAAGCTCTATATATTTCTGAAGACTGAAAAAAAAATAAAAACATCACATTTCAAGCGGTGTGCCGTCCCTTGTTCTTTCCGTTGCCTTCCAAGTAACATAATTAATTTCTTTTGTTACACCTTGATATCTTCGCTTACCATTTGTATATATTTGAAAACTATAATCTTAATTTCGTCCTATTTCATCCCCCCTCTTTTTTTTTTTTTTTCCGGTTATTTGGTGTGTTAAGAATTCCATCGTTTGAAGATGAGCTCAGGCCAGAGTACTACAGGTGAAGTCCCTGCATAGATATTGTCCATGCTTTATACTCAAAACATGCCATGCTTAAACTGTAATTAGAATCATGGTTTTAAACTTTAATCGCAACTCATGATTCCAATTTTAAAAAATCACACTATACTTCAAAAGAAATCATATACGGTTGAGATGATTTAAATTCTCTTCAACGGGCTGCACCTTCATGTCTTGTTTTTTTTCCTGTCGAGAGTAGTTGTGACTCGTAATTTAACACCATGTTTAGCATAAAGTATTAACAAACAAAAAAACATCTTTTAGGAATATGTTTTAGTACCTCTAGGATGGTATTTTTTGTTTATATTCACAGGTATTTTTTTATAGAAGGATTGGTTTGCTAAAATTGTGATACAAGTTTTGGCCAATCTATTTACTTTTTGGTAATTGATCTCTGCAAAATCGGGATCTCGGTCTTCTTCAGTTTGCATAGCAAATGGTTGCTAGCAATTTGAGTTTCTTAAAGAATGAGAATTAAACCTCACAATGACTTGAGATATTTTCTTGTTGCTAATTCATTTTGTAATTTTTTTTAGATACTAATTCATCTTGTTCTATGGAAGTCACAACTCACCGCATACATTTCAGAACCTAAACTCCTTCAGAAATTATATTCCTATGCTTATAAATTGAGGCTTCAATTCCTTTAGCTAGCAATTTGAAATCGTTTATTTCTATTATGCAAGTGGCTATACTAATATGATGCTAGCTTCAAATTCTTTCAATGTAGCGTATCCTCCACCGTCATCTGCACCTGCTCAACCACCTATTGGTTATCCCACCAAAGAATCTCCACAGTACCCTCAGAAATCAGTGGTGGAAACCAAGTCCAAGGGTGATGGGTTCTGGAAAGGATGGTAATCAATTAGTCACTTTTCTTTCTCTCTCTAACATGCAATTAATATATCAGTATATTTTGATCTGTCATTATTTTCATGCAGTTGTGCTGCATTGTGTTGCTGCTGTGTCTTGGATGCATGTTTCTAAAGGCTGAGAGATTGCATATACAGAATGTTTTCCTTCCCCTTTCTATTTTATATTATTGTTTTTCGAATAAATTATGTATCGTTTGAATGAATAAGGCAATACTTTATTACTTATTTTTCAGTGTTATTCATTATATTTTAGGTAGATCCGTAATGTAATTATATTTCTTCCATGTAATATTGTTTAAGGTGGAAATTCCTTAAGTAATCAAAAATAATTTTATTGGTCTTTCACTCTTGATTCTAGTTAATCACAAACAATTTATTTTATTTCAATGGAATAGAATCGCTATCATGAATTTTTTTTATTCTAACTAACAATTGATATAACTTTCAAATAAATAAATTATGAGACTATTTCAGTGTATAATTTCAATGGGATCACCACTCATTATACTTATCATTGAAAACATTTGTTTTATACTTAAAGTTTATCAATTTATTAGAAATTTGTTAACTACA